>NC_092271.1:19752028-19777028 GCF_036320965.1 Panulirus ornatus | reverse complement strand
GATGGTGACTCTCCAAGCCATGGTAGTAATGATGGTGACTCTCCCAGCCATGGTAGTAATGATGGTGACTCTCCAAGCCATGGTAGTGATGATGGTGACTCTCCCAGCCATGGTAGTAATGATGGTGACTCTCCCAGCCATGGTAGTAATGATGGTGACTCTCCCAGCCATGGTAGTGATGATGGTGACTCTCCCAGCCATGGTAGTGATGATGGTGACTCTCCCAGCCATGGTAGTAATGATGGTGACTCTCCCAGCCATGGTAGTAATGATGGTGACTCTCCCAGCCATGGTAGTAATGATGGTGACTCTCCCAGCCATGGTAGTAATGATGGTGACTCTCCCAGCCATGGTAGTAATGATGGTGACTCTCCCAGCCATGGTAGTAATGATGGTGACTCTCCAAGCCATGGTAGTGATGATGGTGACTCTCCCAGCCATGGTAGTAATGATGGTGACTCTCCCAGCCATGGTAGTAATGATGGTGACTCTCCCAGCCATGGTAGTGATGATGGTGACTCTCCCAGCCATGGTAGTGATGATGGTGACTCTCCCAGCCATGGTAGTAATGATGGTGACTCTCCAAGCCATGGTAGTGATGATGGTGACTCTCCCAGCCATGGTAGTGATGATGGTGACTCTCCCAGCCATGGTAGTGATGATGGTGACTCTCCCAGCCATGGTAGTAATGATGGTGACTCTCCAAGCCATGGTAGTAATGATGGTGACTCTCCCAGCCATGGTAGTGATGATGGTGACTCTCCAAGCCATGGTAGTGATGATGGTGACTCTCCCAGCCATGGTAGTAATGATGGTGACTCTCCCAGCCATGGTAGTGATGATGGTGACTCTCCAAGCCATGGTAGTGATGATGGTGACTCTCCCAGCCATGGTAGTGATGATGGTGACTCTCCAAGCCATGGTAGTGATGATGGTGACTCTCCCAGCCATGGTAGTAATGATGGTGACTCTCCAAGCCATGGTAGTGATGATGTCGACTCTCCCAGCCATGGTAGTAATGATGGTGACTCTCCAAGCCATGGTAGTAATGATGGTGACTCTCCAAGCCATGGTAGTGATGATGGTGACTCTCCAAGCCATGGTAGTGATGATGGTGACTCTCCCAGCCATGGTAGTGATGATGGTGACTCTCCCAGCCATGGTAGTGATGATGGTGACTCTCCCAGCCATGGTAGTGATGATGGTGACTCTCCCAGCCATGGTAGTAATGATGGTGACTCTCCCAGCCATGGTAGTAATGATGGTGACTCTCCCAGCCATGGTAGTGATGATGGTGACTCTCCCAGCCATGGTAGTAATGATGGTGACTCTCCCAGCCATGGTAGTAATGATGGTGACTCTCCCAGCCATGGTAGTAATGATGGTGACTCTCCAAGCCATGGTAGTGATGATGGTGACTCTCCCAGCCATGGTAGTAATGATGGTGACTCTCCCAGCCATGGTAGTAATGATGGTGACTCTCCCAGCCATGGTAGTAATGATGGTGACTCTCCCAGCCATGGTAGTGATGATGGTGACTCTCCCAGCCATGGTAGTGATGATGGTGACTCTCCCAGCCATGGTAGTAATGATGGTGACTCTCCCAGCCATGGTAGTGATGATGGTGACTCTCCCAGCCATGGTAGTAATGATGGTGACTCTCCCAGCCATGGTAGTGATGATGGTGACTCTCCCAGCCATGGTAGTGATGATGGTGACTCTCCCAGCCATGGTAGTGATGATGGTGACTCTCCAAGCCATGGTAGTGATGATGGTGACTCTCCCAGCCATGGTAGTAATGATGGTGACTCTCCCAGCCATGGTAGTGATGATGGTGACTCTCCCAGCCATGGTAGTGATGATGGTGACTCTCCCAGCCATGGTAGTGATGATGGTGACTCTCCCAGCCATGGTAGTAATGATGGTGACTCTCCAAGCCATGGTAGTGATGATGGTGACTCTCCCAGCCATGGTAGTAATGATGGTGACTCTCCCAGCCATGGTAGTAATGATGGTGACTCTCCAAGCCATGGTAGTGATGATGGTGACTCTCCAAGCCATGGTAGTGATGATGGTGACTCTCCCAGCCATGGTAGTGATGATGGTGACTCTCCCAGCCATGGTAGTAATGATGGTGACTCTCCCAGCCATGGTAGTAATGATGGTGACTCTCCCAGCCATGGTAGTAATGATGGTGACTCTCCCAGCCATGGTAGTAATGATGGTGACTCTCCCAGCCATGGTAGTGATGATGGTGACTCTCCCAGCCATGGTAGTAATGATGGTGACTCTCCCAGCCATGGTAGTGATGATGGTGACTCTCCCAGCCATGGTAGTAATGATGGTGACTCTCCCAGCCATGGTAGTAATGATGGTGACTCTCCCAGCCATGGTAGTAATGATGGTGACTCTCCAAGCCATGGTAGTGATGATGGTGACTCTCCCAGCCATGGTAGTGATGATGGTGACTCTCCCAGCCATGGTAGTGATGATGGTGACTCTCCCAGCCATGGTAGTAATGATGGTGACTCTCCCAGCCATGGTAGTAATGATGGTGACTCTCCAAGCCATGGTAGTGATGATGGTGACTCTCCCAGCCATGGTAGTGATGATGGTGACTCTCCCAGCCATGGTAGTGATGATGGTGACTCTCCCAGCCATGGTAGTGATGATGGTGACTCTCCAAGCCATGGTAGTGATGATGGTGACTCTCCCAGCCATGGTAGTAATGATGGTGACTCTCCCAGCCATGGTAGTAATGATGGTGACTCTCCAAGCCATGGTAGTGATGATGGTGACTCTCCCAGCCATGGTAGTGATGATGGTGACTCTCCCAGCCATGGTAGTGATGATGGTGACTCTCCAAGCCATGGTAGTGATGATGGTGACTCTCCCAGCCATGGTAGTGATGATGGTGACTCTCCCAGCCATGGTAGTAATGATGGTGACTCTCCCAGCCATGGTAGTAATGATGGTGACTCTCCAAGCCATGGTAGTGATGATGGTGACTCTCCCAGCCATGGTAGTAATGATGGTGACTCTCCCAGCCATGGTAGTAATGATGGTGACTCTCCAAGCCATGGTAGTAATGATGGTGACTCTCCCAGCCATGGTAGTAATGATGGTGACTCTCCCAGCCATGGTAGTAATGATGGTGACTCTCCCAGCCATGGTAGTAATGATGGTGACTCTCCCAGCCATGGTAGTGATGATGGTGACTCTCCAAGCCATGGTAGTGATGATGGTGACTCTCCCAGCCATGGTAGTAATGATGGTGACTCTCCCAGCCATGGTAGTAATGATGGTGACTCTCCCAGCCATGGTAGTAATGATGGTGACTCTCCCAGCCATGGTAGTAATGATGGTGACTCTCCAAGCCATGGTAGTGATGATGGTGACTCTCCCAGCCATGGTAGTAATGATGGTGACTCTCCCAGCCATGGTAGTAATGATGGTGACTCTCCAAGCCATGGTAGTGATGATGGTGACTCTCCCAGCCATGGTAGTAATGATGGTGACTCTCCAAGCCATGGTAGTGATGATGGTGACTCTCCAAGCCATGGTAGTGATGATGGTGACTCTCCAAGCCATGGTAGTGATGATGGTGACTCTCCCAGCCATGGTAGTGATGATGGTGACTCTCCCAGCCATGGTAGTAATGATGGTGACTCTCCCAGCCATGGTAGTAATGATGGTGACTCTCCCAGCCATGGTAGTGATGATGGTGACTCTCCAAGCCATGGTAGTGATGATGGTGACTCTCCCAGCCATGGTAGTGATGATGGTGACTCTCCCAGCCATGGTAGTGATGATGGTGACTCTCCAAGCCATGGTAGTGATGATGGTGACTCTCCCAGCCATGGTAGTAATGATGGTGACTCTCCCAGCCATGGTAGTAATGATGGTGACTCTCCAAGCCATGGTAGTGATGATGGTGACTCTCCAAGCCATGGTAGTGATGATGGTGACTCTCCCAGCCATGGTAGTGATGATGGTGACTCTCCCAGCCATGGTAGTAATGATGGTGACTCTCCCAGCCATGGTAGTAATGATGGTGACTCTCCCAGCCATGGTAGTAATGATGGTGACTCTCCCAGCCATGGTAGTAATGATGGTGACTCTCCCAGCCATGGTAGTAATGATGGTGACTCTCCAAGCCATGGTAGTGATGATGGTGACTCTCCCAGCCATGGTAGTAATGATGGTGACTCTCCAAGCCATGGTAGTGATGATGGTGACTCTCCCAGCCATGGTAGTAATGATGGTGACTCTCCCAGCCATGGTAGTGATGATGGCGACTCTCTCCCAGCCATGGTAGTGATGATGGCCACTCTCCCAGCCATGGTAGTGATGATGGCCACTCTCCCAGCCATGGTAGTGATGATGGCGACTCTCTCCCAGCCATGGTAGTGATGATGGTGACTCTCCCAGCCATGGTAGTGATGATGGCGACTCTCCCAGCCATGGTAGTGATGATGGCGACTCTCCCAGCCATGGTAGTGATGATGGCGACTCTCACAGCTCACTAAGCCACTACACCTGTTCCACCTATGGCTAAGGCAACACATCCTATAACCCGTGGGTGGCTTAAATACATTGTACACCTTTCCCATGGCTAAATAATGCACCAAATCCTACAACCCTCCCATGCCTTACTAAGCCACTGTATCCTTGGCATCCAGTTCCTCACAGCTGGAAATCCTCCCCTCCAGTTTTAACCTTTCCTAAAGAAGGAACAGAGAAAGGGGCCAAGTGAGGACTTTCCCCTCTAAGGCCCAGTTCTCTTTTCTTAACGCTTATCTTGCTAGCGCAATAAGTGGCGCGAATATGTTTGAGAAAAAAATCATATGTATTTGAGAGAGAGAGAGAGAGAGAGAGAGAGAGAGAGAGAGAGAGAGAGAGAGAGAGAGAGAGAGAGAGAGAGAGAGAGAGAGAGAGAGAGAGAAACTTATTGAGCTAGGAGGAAGGTAAGGCAGACACAGAAATACACACAGGAGAATAAATAACGCAGAGAAATTTCCGTGATGAGGTACAGTAGTGAGGAAGGTTAACTGGGGGATGTGTTTGAAAGCAGACCACCAGACTGCCCCTCCCGCTGACTGGTTTTGGTGTGGTGGGGGGGGGGGGGGGTCGGGTTGGACTGAACAAGGTCATGATAGGTCAGGGGTCGAGTCTCCTCCGTCTTGCAGGCTGCTGCTGACCCACAACTAACCCATGACAGAATAGGTTCGTCTGATCATCATTACCACGTCGACCTCCGCCCAACCCATGGCCAGAGAGAGAGAATCATAGACCATATATTACTGATGAGATAAAGAACAGTTTGAAGCAGAATAAACGATAAACACATGAATCATATGATGTACACAGTTCACTTGGGATATTCCTATGGCTATAAATCAGTCGCTATGATCTTGGATGTGGAAACGTTGATGCAAAAACAAAGATCAGGTTCTCTTAGCAAAGAGAATCGTTTATCCTTTGGGCAAACTTTAAGAAAAACTGGCAAATATATCAATGTATTTAAGAAGGGTCGATTTAATGAGCTAAATATAAGGAGAAAGGGGTAGACTAAACCGGAGATAGAAGGACAGAGTGTATCAGTAACGTCAGGGTGTATTAAGAAGGTCAGAGTGCAGTTAGAAGGTCAGAGTGTATCAGTAACGTCAGGGTGTATTAAGAAGGTCAGAGTGCAGTTAGAAGGTCAGAGTGCAGTTAGAAGGTCAGAGTGCAGTTAGAAGGTCAGAGTGTATCAGTAACGTCAGGGTGTATTAAGAAGGTCAGAGTGTATCAGTAACGTCAGGGTGTATTAAGAAGGTCAGAGTGCAGTTAGAAGGTCAGAGTGTATCAGTAACGTCAGGGTGTATTAAGAAGGTCAGAGTGCAGTTAGAAGGTCAGAGTGTATCAGTAACGTCAGGGTGTATTAAGAAGGTCAGAGTGTATCAGTAACGTCAGGGTGTATTAAGAAGGTTAGAGTGTAGTAAGTAGGTCAGAGTGTATCAGTAACGTCAGGGTGTATTAAGAAGGTCAGAGTGCAGTTAGAAGGTCAGAGTGTTGTAAGAAGGTTAGAGAGTAATAAGAAGGTCAGAGTGTATCAGTAACGTCAGGGTGTATTAAGAAGGTCAGAGTGCAGTTAGAAGGTCAGAGTGTAGTAAGAACGTTAGAGTGTAGTAAGAAGGTTAGAAGTGCAGAGAGCGTATTAAGGTCAGTGTGTAGTAATATGGTCCGGGTGTAGTAAGAATGTCAGAGTGTATCAAAAGGGTGAGAGTATACTAAAGTATTAAGGTCAGGGTGTATTAGTAAGAAGGTCAGGGTGTATTTATATACAAACTGTATGATATATATATATATATATATATATATATATATATATATATATATATATATATATATATATATATATATATATATATATATATATATATATACTTAAGGTAAGCACTCGTTGGGAGAGACAGTCCACAAAGACAAGGCAAACGAGGAGTGGGTTCCACACAAGTGGAACACGTCTGTTAATTTTCTCCCCCATGATCCATATTTGGAACTTCATTCTTCTCTGATTTTTGCTACTCCTTTATTTCTTGATCGCCGTTTCCCGCGTTAGCGAAGTAAGGTCAGGAACTGCCAAGAAAGGGCCTCATTCACTGGCACCCATTCTCTAGCTGCCATGTGCCATGCACCGAAACCAGTCCCCTTATTCACAACCAGGCCCCCTCACAGACCATTTCGTGGTTTCCCCAGGCTGCTTCATAGGCCATTGGTCAAATCTACAGACAGCACGTCGCTTACTGTATACCACACTGCTCCAATTAGTTTTATCCCACGCCGGGGGTAAAGACCTCAGAAGACTTCATGAGGTATCCAGGAGGTGTCCATCCCAGCTAGGTAGCACTGGAAATGATTTTTGGACCTTCTGACTTTTACAATTCCCATACAACCAAAACCGTGAGAAATACAACCACATCTTCCACCATCATTATTGCCATCACCATCTCTACTCACACACTACCACCAAAACCATCACTTCTATAACCACCACCACCACAATCTCTACCCTCGGCAACAGCTACCATCATTTTGCACAACACTTTCCTAGTGTCGCAAATCCTCTCCTCACCAGCAGCCACTGTGGCAACAAGTGGTGGCGGCGGCCGGGTTGGTATTGCTGTTTTACATAAGGCGTTGCATTGTTCTCCTCCTCCTCCTGCTGCAGTGGTGTACCGCGTCCTCCTCCAGAGGGAGTGTATCGCGTTCTCCTGCAGGAGTGTACCGCGTCCTCCTCCTACAGGGGTGTTTCGCGTACTTCTCATACAGGAGTGTATCGCGTCCTCTTCCTACAAGAGTCCACAGCGTCTCCCCTGCAGGAGTGCATCGCGTACTCCTCCTGCAGAAGTGCTATCGCGTCGCGAGCCGGCCGGGTCCACTCAACAGAGGTAAAGCTGGTGGAAGTCTAATGTAAACCTGCACAACTCTGTAAATATGAGGAAGCGAGAGATGTCAACCAATAAGTATACAGAGAGAGACTGGGAGCTGGATAATTACATTGTTAAATGTAATACATACGTACAGACAAATATATAATATATATATATATATATATATATATATATATATATATATATATATATATATATATATATATATATATATATATATATATATATATAGAGAGAGAGAGAGAGAGAGAGAGAGAGAGAGAGAGAGAATCCATCCCTAATTTGCCGAGGGTATTTAATATGGCACCAAGGACAGGCTTGCAGACAATCACCCACACACACACACACACCAGTAACCTTACACCATACATCTGTTCACACTTCAGTCTTCTCTTCCGTTTCAAACTAGCCCTTCCTCTGTCCTACCTCTTCTTCCTATCCTTAAATCACCCTTCTTACAAAAGAAAAGGGTGAAGATAAAGCGGAACCATAAGAAATAAATGATAAAGAAAACAGACCTCCTCATCTCAACAGACCTCCTCATCTCAACACACGATGCACGGGAGTAAGCCATGGGAACAAGAGAAACAAGAGGGCCAAATGTCGAAGGAAGACGTGGCGAGACTCGTGTGACAGAACGACACAATGCATTAAAATCTAGGGCAAAATACGTCAGGAGGGAGGAGTACGGCAGGTCGTCAGGGAGGAGTACTGCAGGTCGTCAGGAGGGAGGAGTACTGCAGGTCGTCAGGAGGGAGGAGTACTGCAGGTCGTCAGGAGGAGGAGGAGTACTGCAGGACGTCAAGAGGGAGGAGTACTGCAGGACGTCAAGAGGGAGGAGTACTGCAGGTCGTCAGGAGGAGGAGTACTGCAGGTCGTCAGGAGAGAGGAGCACTGCAGGTCGTCAGGAGGAGGAGGAGTACTGCAGGTCGTCAGGAGGGAGGAGTACTGCAGGACGTCAGGAGGAGGAGTACTGCAGGTCGTCAGGAGGGAGGAGGAGTACTGCAGGTCGTCAGGAGGAGGAGGAGGAGTACTGCAGGTCGTCAGGGGGAACTGTGGTTCCCTCATCAGGTTGGTGGGTGGTGAGGCAGACCTGTGCCACTGTGGTTCCTCCATCAGGTTTACCTTCTAGACCAATGCGTCTTTACCAGAGGTTTCATATTTCATGCAGATAGACACTGGATGTAAATAATCAAGGTTCCTTCGGGAACATCGTGACATTTCGACAGAAAACTTGGCTGTTGTTGAGCAGACATTGCTATTCCAGCTGAATGTCGGGTTTTCTTTTAACCGAGATCACTCGACTTTGAACTACTGCCTCGAGCGAAGGAGTGGACATGAAATTAAGAATAAGGTCGTTATTATGTCCGCGGAGTTAACCCAAAGAATTTGCCTGAGGTAGCTCTCTCTCTCTTCTCACAGTTTAATGTCTCTGAAGTTCTTATCGCTAACGTCCCATAGTTCACATCCCTCAAATGTTGGACATAGCCTGTTTATCACTGTAGTTCTGGATCAAGTCTCAGAGTGATCAAAGTCACACTTGACAACACTGATTCTCATACGCCGGTCCCTTTTGGCACCAAGATGACGAATTAGCTGGTGGGTCTACGCCCACCAGAAAATGGCCTAAATGATTTTAAGAGTAATCTATCGAATCAAAATAGCTTCATGAAGATACAGATCAATCAACTTGATTTTGACGTGTCAAGTCATTCAACATCAACGTACCTGATTAACATAGCATAAAGTTTTCTAATATATGACAGTTAATTATCGAGAGAAATAAGTCAAGAAAAGTACGCGCCATTGAAATATTGTTCCTGATGTGGAAGCTATAACTGTACGCATCACTATCTACAACGACAACTACGGATGGAAAATATACTCATGTTATAAATGGTTTCCAGTTCGGTACTATTTCTCGGCAAGAAACAGTCAAAGTCGTCATCTCATCTCCCAGTAACTTTGCAGAGTCGATCGACCTGGTACAAGCGACTGGCGAGGACGGGACTGAACTCAAGTCCAGGTGTAAAGTCAAGAGCTCCAGGTGTCCCTAATGCCTCGGGCGACGTTGCGTCATTGTAATTACAAATGTAGCAAGAAAGTTATCATTTTCAGTGGACAGATCCTTACTGGGCTGCTTGATATCAACACCATTGTTCCTAGAGTTAAGAAATCATTTGCCTTTTTTTTTTATTTTTAATGTTATGAATCATTCATGGGATATAATACCTTTCCTTGCCCTTCACCACCACTGCTTGTAACTCTCCCACTCTTTACCACGTCTCCAGATGAACGCACTCACTTTCTCATCATGATCACTTATGTTACCGTCATTTTCACCCATTTTCTCACTATCTCATCTGGTATCACCATCAGTGTCACTCTTTTCCCCTGCCATCAACCTATCATTCTCTCACTTCCTGATTGTCATCACCAAAATCACCAGCAAACATCTCACTATCACACCACCCGCCACCATCACCACCACTACCATCGTCTTCCCCAGCAACTTCTTATCCGGGCGCGGACACAGGCCCGCCACCGCTCGAAGGCCTCCCGGCTGCGTCCTTCGGCGACCACTGAAGATGGTCGGCGAACGTTGGCGTCACCTCCTGCGGTCGCCTCTTCCTCCATCCCAGTGACCGCAAACGCGTCACGCTCGCCTGTAACCGTTCCCCTACACGCGCACCTACCTAGAACCTCTTCCAATTCCCATGTTAAAACCTCCCCGCTCCCGCCCTGACATCGCCTTGGAAAGCAGTTTTGTGGACTGCCCTACGATGCGTGAGTGAACATGGACCGCAGTGTACGAGAATGTGTTAACCCCTTCAACGCGACGGCACGATCCTTAAGGATCAGGTCAAAGACGATGGCCATCATACCCAAGGCCTGTACCGTCCTGCTCAGGAACTGCACCGTCGTGGTCGAGTGGGATAGTACCGTGACAACAACTTGGCTCTGCCATGAACACCTGCCTTTCTAGGCGTCACCTGTTTCGGCAAACAGGAAAGTGGCCTAGCATATGGCTGTCTTGTCCACATTACCTTCCAGCCCACAGTACACACACACCACACTCTCTCCACCCTACCCCCATATGTTGACACACACGCTCGACTATGACTGACTGACGCAACGCAACGCCAACTCCTGATCGATGTAAGACAACACTGGACAGACAGATGTAAGACAACACTTCATAGATGAAAGCCAACACTTGACATACATATATACCAACACTTGACGGGTATAAGACAACACATGACACATGTGAGCCAACACCTGACTCATGTAAGACAACACTGGACAAACGTAAGGCAGTTGATAACGTTAAATCCGGTGTCGGCATCGAAGGCACAAGAGGTTGTTTCAAAGCATCAAACTAGGCTAACGTAACATCACTAACCCTGGGGTCACAACACAGGTCCTCCTCATCTGACCTGTCGTCTGTTTAGGCGATGGACGAGTCACTCCATTTTAGACATTACGTACCGACACTGCAGCCACGACCGGGCGAGTGTATAACAAATTCGTTAGAACATACCGCATTTTAGGCGCTAGCGCCACACATGAGAGGGGATCTTAAAGTCCTTATCGAATATAAACGATTTCTTTTCTACAATAGACTGGGCGAAGGGCGCATCGCTATGTGGAGGTGGAGACGAGGATAGACAGTGAAGTTAAACACACCGACACAGGAGGGTGACAGGCGGGCCTGATTGGACCAGTGAGGATATATCGTCCCGTCCGGAATGGAGGGGAAGCGTTACTGTCATTGATATGATACACAATAATAGTAAAGCAACACAGGATGTCCACAGCGAGTGTCAGGGTTCGTTCGTGAACAAGTTACTGTCCTCAGTAAATCGTCACATAACATACGAGGCAATACGAGATTTCTGGTAAAGATACACTGCTAGTAAAACAAAGGAGGATCTACTTATGACTAATAGTGGGTGTATGACTTACTAAGGATAACTTACACACTGTTGTTTACATGAGACAAGTTACATGATGCAGGGTATAGCTCAGGCCATGGCAAAGTCAGAGTATAGTATGAGGACGTCTTGGAAAGCACCAGTGTCAGTGATCACAGAGCACTCGATGCCTTAAGACCCTTGACGTCATTCTTCTTAGAACTCTCTAAGGGATGAAATGTTCAGGTGCATGTCTGTCACCTTCATAGCAGCGCTGATACTTCGAATGCTCGGGGGTCCAAGCCATCAGCAACTTGGCAGAGATAAGTATGTGCAACATACATGTTGTACTCTGGTGATTACAGTATCACTCTGCTTGATTAAGAGAACAATGCTTCTGAAGTCTAACGCTTTCATGATATCTCATATTACTGGCTACGGCTGCCAAGTCCCTCATCATCTCTGTCGAGGTCTAGATCCTCACGGGCCATTAAGATGTGAACGGCTGTGCAGATAAACATGTCAATCATCAACATGGTCATAACACATACGTCCAGCGTGTAAAGACGTGCATATATATCTCTTGGGCTTCAATAAGCAGGCAGTGAATATGTTGCAAGGGTTGATATGGGGCCAGAGAAGGTGACATCACGAGCTCTTGCAAGGGTTGATATGGGGTCAGAGAAGATGACATCACGAGCTCTTGCAAGGGTTGATATGGGGTCAGAGAAGGTGACATCATGAGCTCTTGCAGGGGTTGATATGGGGTCAGAGAAGGTGACATCATGAGCTCTTGCAGGGGTTGATATGGGGTCAGAGAAGGTGACATCATGAGCTCTTGCAAGGGTCGATATGGGGCCAGAGAAGGTGACATCATGAGCTCTTGCAAGGGTGGATATGGGGTCAGAGAAGGTGACATCATGAGCTCGAAGTTCGACAATGTGTACCCCAGTACCTCACAGTTCACGTTGGGTGGTGCTGGGCCTGTTGGACCTATTGCTAGGTTCTTCTTGCTGGGAGTGAGTGAGAGCTTGTTACCACTGGCCTACAAGGATCAATACTGTCAGGGTATTTGTCAAACATGACGGTAAGAACCCTATCCACTTATTCACACATTAGGGTATGAGGATTGAGCTGACCGACTTGACAATGAAGATCGGCCATTTGGATGTTCCTAAGCTTCTAAGACACAGGATCTGGTAGTAAGTAGATCCCACGTAGGTCACTTCATTTGAATGTCAGGAGTGAGGCACCTGCGGGCGACTAGTGGTCGATAACGGGTTATTTCACGGAGGAGAGCCGGGGTCACTGATAACCTACAGAAGGCGTTACGTAAAGCTGGCAGAGGATGTCGGGTTTCCGAGGCACTTGGTGACGCTAACTCCAACGATGAACTCAGGGAAAATCTGAATAGCTTCAGAAATTTAGGGGGAAAAAAAAATTACTACTTTAGTTATGTAAGAATGAAGTATATAAATAATTAAGTACATAGAAGTGGTCTTTCTTTGATTCTTGGCGACACCTACACACAACGACTCCCTAAATCCCCCAACTACCGAAGAACTAAACAAAATCTTACATTAACTCGAGCTGGCTCCGTTTACTCAGACTTGTCTCATATTTGGCCTAAGTTGTCCGTGGTCCGAGTCGTCTCCGGCCTTAGTTGTCTATGGTTCGAGTTGTCTTCGGGACGAGTTATCTTCACCTCGAATTGTCTATGACCCGAGTTGTCTCGGCTAGTGTTGACACGCGACTCGGGGAAGCTACTCCCCATCATTACCACATTACAACTCCCCGCTTCCTCACCCGCCGCCTCCATCGCTACGTGGGACCAATTAGCGACAGAGTATCCTGAATGGTACAGCAGGAGGGAGGATTAGGCTGCCCTCTGAGCGCCGAGCATTTCCCACAGTTCCCGCGTAGCCGCTGGCAAGAAGAAGAAAAAAAAAAACCCTGTTCGCCTCTCCCAAATGCGGACGAGGTCCAGACTTTGACCACACTACAAGTTCATCCCAGCAGAGGAGCAAGTTCACATCAACCCACCGTGGAGTATCCAACACCAAAAGCAGGAAGGTTCGATCCCCATTGAACACGACAGAATGACCCATGGGTTCGATAGCGTGAGGGTTTTGTTTTGAGGCCTTAAGGGTAAAGTTTAATAAAGACCACAGTCATCATACCACCCCAGGGTCGTCTCGTCGTGTTCAAGGGGTCACTCAAAATGAGCCACCGTGCTTTCTTCCAAACAAAGAAAGAGAGAAAACGGGGGAAAATACGTTTTCTCTACGAAATCACCGTGGAAAATACATTCTGGATAACATGGTGTTCCACAAGCTTTTAGAAGATCCTATACGTCCACTCCCACTGGTATGGAGTTATCTCTCAAGTATGAGAAGGTCAGTCAGAGACATGGGAAGAGAGAGAAATGGAGGCAATGTCATGTTTGAAATTTCAAGTGGTATTTCAAAGTGATTAGCGGACAATACTTAGGTCCAAGAATAAAAGTATCTGATAATTGCACTGTTGTTTAGCCATCATGATATTCGTCGCTGGAGATACAGAATGGGCCGCTTTGTTTGAGAATGAGTGTGTGATAAGTGCTTTTGGCACCACCATGCACGGCCGGCCAGTCTACCTGGGATTTGTTGTTTGACCGATAAAGAAATATATGGAATACAATCCCTCGCCCACTTCCTGCCTTATGAAATATCCAACTCTGTTGCCAAAGAGAAGGCGGACCTGGGCAGTGTAAATTTCTGGTCCTCCTCTTTGCCACCCTTATAGAATCCATTCCATCTACGTTTATATCACAAACTTCACTTTCTTTTTACTTACCTTCATTTTCTTAGACACCAAATAGGTGGCCAATGGCAAGTCACGGGTGGGCCGTTTTGATATCTGTTTCTCTCACTGCACTTCGAAGCTTTGGCACTCTCTACCCTCTCATATCTTTCGCAATAATTGCGACTTGGCACATTTGAAAAGAGAGGCTTTCCACGTCCTCCAAAATTCCTAAATGCTTTTTCTTGTCTCTTCCTCTTCCCCTTTCATAATCCTTTCAATATTTTAATTAAAACGCGGCCTTGATGTGGATTTTTGTCCATGACTGGAGCCTCTAACGTGAAAAAAGAAAAAAAAATATATTTTCCTAATTTCTTAATTCTCCAAGAGACTCGTCTTTCTCATAATGATTCCAGTAATCACTTTTCACATCAACTAAAATCACACATAATCCCGCTTTTTAAAGAGTGAGTCTCAACTTAATCTAACACCAACAATCCTATTGTACACTTCATAGAATTTAAATCTCTCTATTTTGACGTCGTTTGGCTTAAACTTCCACTATTTCCCCATCTTCATGTCACCTATTACTATCCTGTTTCTCTGAACTTCATACAGTTATTCGATCATTTACACTCATGTCCAGAGGTCTCACCATTCTCTCTAATCCTCAGGCATACGTTTTCTGTGAAGGAGGCTTCAACGTACAGTATACATAAATATCATGCTACGCAGATGGTGGAGCGGTGGGATGTAAGCCCCTTACGTTTGCCATTCTCAATGATCTGTAGCAATTAATCAAAGGCCATTCTCTTATTCCAGAGCATCACAACCGCCTTCCCAATACCTAGGGGTCTTTTTCTACCCTTCAGCCGTTTGCACGAGAGCTATACAGTCGAGCTCCATCCGATCGAAATCTTGGAAACGTTTTTTTGAGTCCCCCGTATCATGTCCTCCTCCAGGTGCCCCTTCTGAATGCCACTATTGGCATTAGATTACTCGGGAGATCCTTCTGCCTCTGCTGAGCGTGTAAGGATGTTACTGCTGCGAGGCTGAAGGCATATAATCCCCTCTTCTTCCACGACGATCTCCTCTTACAATCCGAGAGCCAGTCATTCTCGTCCTGAGGCCATTTCCGCCCAAGTGATCCAGTGTTAGGTCTAACCGGCATTTGGACTTCGACCTCATCTCTCTCGTCTTACTTTTCCATCGCTCTAACGTCCCGACAAATGACTGGCTGCCTCCCCTACTGACCAAATAACATCTTTAGTCCTCTTTTCTTCTGTAATCCCAAAGGATAAATCGAACTTTCTTTCACCTCTTGTTACACCCCTCGTTAATACAGTGCCTCTTTGTACAATGCCCCCTGAAAAAAAAATCTCTTTGGACAACAACAAGACATTTGAATCAAGATGGTATCCCTTCTATTTTCCTGGAGGATAATGTTTCTGAAATGGCACCAGTGCCTGCTCGTCTCTTTCTCTTCTTCTTAACATCAAAAGTTTTCCTTCCTTAAGGACACACGCGTTGCGACAGACTCTCCCACACAGATGATGGGTGACTCTTCTAACCCTAGTGGTTATAATCCTCTTAGTCTCACTTCTATTTGTACCCCAGTTATCGAATCTGACCTCATCTCCCAGTTCCCAAAGCGTCTTGAACCTAACACTCTTCCCCCCCCCCTGACTTATCAGTACTATGATGTCCTCAGACGTCGGTGATGTCATTAGTTCTAATGTCTGGTTATCCTCTCTGATTAACTCTGGGGAATCCTGTGGTGTAACCCTTGATATATCGAAAGCGCTTGACATCCTGTAGCACTAGGGTATGATCCCCCAAAGTTTCTTTCTTTCGGATCTCTTCCTTCACTTTTTGTTCTCTCTTAATTAGCTTTATTTATGGTTAGTCTAAGTCTCCCATAATTGATGAATCTCTCTCTCTCTCTCTCTCTCTCTCTCTCTCTCTCTCTCTCTCTCTCTCTCTCTCTCTCTCTAACTCTCTCTCTCTCTCTCTCTCTCTCTCTCTCAACGTCTCTTAGGGTTCTGTCCTGCTCCTACGTCTCTCTCTCTCTCTCTCTCTCTCTCTCTCTCTCTCTCTCTCTCTCTCTCTCTCTCTCTCTCTCTCTCTCTTTCTCTCAGCGTCTCTTAGGGTTCTGTCCTGTCTCCTACGCTGTTTCTCCAACAGCTCAACGATCTCCTTTCCCCAACAGATAACCAAAAAAAGCACTCAAGCACTGACGAACCAACACATTGCTTTCATTTCAAATTCGCTGCATCGTCAAGTACTCGACCCTTCGTCTGGTCTCGTCTCCTTACAACTACTTCCATAAACACAGATGTGTAGAGGTTCTGCCAATTTCTATACCCACCGTTTCTTAAAAAAAATTTCCCCTATTTCCTTCCACTCAAAACCATAATAAACACATGTCCAGGAGGAGGGGAGGAGTACTGTTATAACTTCTAATGGGATTCTAACTCTTTACGTTCTAACTTGAATGCGTCGAGTCTAAAGGATTCAGACTTACCAGCTCTCCCAATCTGTCCTCATGGCTTGCTCCATCCACTCGCCCTAAACTGTAACGTTGGTTCTCTTTTTCCCTCATCCTGCTCCTCCTAAGAACTGGTTGCGTGTGTGCCCACGCCACTCACTGGCTCTGCTAAACAAGGCTCGGCAAGCTTCTGCGACACATAATTACTGTGTGGCTGCTGGCAACTTAAGAGTTGGTCATTATGATGTCTGTTTCTTACCCACCCGCCCTCCCTCTACACCGTCGCGAATTGGAAACCCTGCACTATCTCATGTCTTTCCAAGTGGCTCTGATCTGCTCCCCCTTTCTAAAAAAAGGCAGCGTTTTTCTCCATACCATTTCAAAAATCCTTAGATAAGTGTATTTCTCTATTTGATTCCCTCTGTATCTTTGGCCCTTTATTATATTTCATTTGTGGCCTGGATTCCATCATGAGGTTTCATGACTGGAACCGTCGACCAGAAAAAGAGGAGGTTTATCTCCTCAAATGTCAAAATAAAAAAAGAATATGGAATCCCTCTTAACACTGGAGGCCTCATGAGCTCCCACATCTCCTTCCTCCACGGCCTTCACAGACGTGGGAGCAAAACCCACACACACCATCAGTAAGGTGGTAGCTAACTAGCCACATGTAGAACAGATTCACGTCCTTTTGACACGTGTGTGTGGCTCAACGAAGGATAGATTTACGGGACATTGACGACCGCTTTTACCGCTACGGTGTGTCCAGCAGGGACGCCTTCTGCCGTCCACCATCGAGCGAAGTCTTTAAGGGCTCCCTCTCTCTCTCTGCCGCCCTCGCCCATAGACACTGCTCCATCCATATCAAGTCGCCCCTTGAGAGAGCCCGACACAAAGGGCCACTCAAGGAGCATATTGTGTATTTATCAGGTCAAGCGAGCCACTCAGGGAGCATTTACGGATCCGTGGCACGCGTGAGCAACGTGGGTTGTAAGGAACTAGCCCACGCGTGCCACTCAGAAGGTATAACGCAGGCGACATGTGCATCACACAGGCCACTCACTCCATGAAAAGCTACAGCCACTCATCATAGAGTGGGTCACAATGAAGGCATAATATGCTCTATACTGGTCGAGCCGTCCGGGCCACTCAGAGGGAGTAATGTGACAGAGGTGACATGTCGGCCACATGGGCCACTCAGACCACATAATGTGACTCAAGTGACGTGTCCACCACATGGGCCACTCAGACTACATAATGTGACTCTGGTGACGTGTCAACCACGTGGACCACTCAAGGAGCATAAAACAAATCACCTGACGCCCTCAGAGAGCATACCAAGAAAGCTGTAAGGGCCAGTAAAAGGACACGTTACGTTTTCTTCTGACCGTCACGCACTCACGGGCTGCCCAGAGTCCAGCGCACAGGTTCAAATCCTGGCTGTGGCAGTCGGTCCACAGTCAACCCAGCTGTTCATCCACGAGAGCATAATGCAAGTTGGCCCAAGCTTCAACCATCTGAGTGCACTGAAAAGTCATAAGTTAAACTACACGTGCGTTAGGAGGGCCACTGAAGAGGCATAATACAGGATATTCAACGGGTGGGCCGCTGAAAAGGCACTGGCTACGTGAGCGGCTGATGGAGCATAACAAACATGCCTTAACCAGGTGAGTCACTCAGAGAGCATGATACGAACCAGGTGGGCCACTCAGAGAGGACGATACAAGCCACCTGGGTCACTCAGAGGGCATAATACTTCAGGTGTAGCCAGGCCATGCACGAGCCAGGAGGGCCTGGCCAGCGCGTTATCTTCCCCCATGGGACTCCTAACACAGTCGGCTTCCTCTGCCAGCCCACGTGCGGTCCTCCCCACACCCCACACACCCACCCATGGCCACCACTATCACGCTGGGTAAAAGAAAATGTTTCGTCCAATATTTCATATATACATAATCCCTGGGGGGATAAGGGAGAAGGCTTTCGAACCGTGTTCTGCCGTAAGAGGCAACGAAAGGGGCGGCAGCAGGGCAGTAGGGAGTCTATGGGAAATATAGATGGTAGGGGATTCGATAGTCTATGACGAGGTTCTCTGCAGTCGTAATAATCTTTTTTGTAGCAGACTCAGGATACCAAAGCAGAAAGGATCTCTTAACACATGATTAATACGATCTTAAGCCAAGATTCTTGGGGCGAGGCGCGAGTATACGGGATGAGGGGGGGCCAGGGAAGAGAGTCAGTTGTTGTTTGCTGATGACACAGCACTGGTGGCAGATTCGAGCGAGAAACTGCAGAAACTGGTGACTGAATTTGGGTGTGTGCGTGTGTGAAAGGATGAGGTTGAGGTAATTTGGTTTAGCAGGGTTGAGGGACGGGATGGTTGGGGTCTGAATGATGAAAACTTGGAGGTGAAGCGTTTCTGATTCCAATGGGTGAACATGGCAGCAAATGGAACCATGGAAGCGAAACTGAGTCATAGGGTGGGTGTGGTGATTAAAGGTTCTGGCAGCACTGAAAGACGTGTGAAAGGAGAGGTCGCTATTTGGGAGGGAAAAAATGGGTATGTTTATAGGCATATTAGTCGCAACGATGTTGTGTTGATGTGAGAATGTGTAGAGGTGGGTGGATGTGCTGGAAATGAAAAGTTTGAGGACTTGTGGTGTGAGGTGGTTGAGTCAGTAACAAAAAAGTACGAGAGATAAAAGGTAGCATAAATGTGTGGTTGAGAGAGCAGAAGAGGGTGTGCTGAAATGGTTTGGACATAATGGAGAATGAATGAGGAATGGTTGACAAAGAGGATATGTGTCAGAAATGGAGGGAACAAGAAGAAGGGGAAAACCAAACTGGAGATGGAAGGATGGTGTGAAAAAGATTTTGAGTGATCGAGGCCTGATCATGCAGGAGGGTGAAAGGCGTGCACGGGATAGAGTGAATTGAAATGATGTGCTAAGAAAAATTGAAATTATATATATATATATATATATATATATATATATATATATATATATATATATATATATATATATATATATATATATATATATATATATATATAATGATAATTAGTCGGTCAGTTGCCTGGTGTAGTTCACCTCCATCTTCGTACCCAGCTGCTGTAAGAATACCCTCATCCATTATAAAGTGGAATTTCCCTCACGGTTCCGTGTTTATGTTCAAACTCAATACTCGGCACAGGATGAAGAATAGGCCCGTCAATACTGCAGGCAGCCATTACTCACGGGGCAGGACTGTGTCTGAAGGCCACAAATCCATCACTGAACTGGCGCAGTGAACACTTGGGCGACTGGCGAGCTCCTAAGTTGAGAAATGACAGCTTAAATTCAAGTTTAATCGCGTGCCGACCAGTATCGTAATGACCCTCAAAGTTATGTGGTCTTAACTCCTCTTAAATAACGAGGCCTCTAATTTCCAATCGCATTTCCCAGTTTTTTGACAAAAACTGGTATTGTAAGTCAGTCAGGAATAACATTAGCGATTTGATCGGTCACGTCCGGCACACGGCAGCTGGTAAAGTGTTCGGTCAGGGCTGGCACGCAGCTGGTGCTCATGGTTGAGTGTTAACGAACTCAAAAAAAGTGACTCTTTTCAATGAGAGAGGTGAGCTTCGAGTTGCCTTTTCTCCTGGTGGTTGTGACGCCCTCTGTCTATAGAAGCAATATCCTTTAAGAACGTATCCTTTAAGAACGTACCCTCTACAAATCCGGATTACCTGCTGATTTTTTTTCTCATTCCGTTCTTGAGAAAATGTTTTCGAATCCCACGACTCTAGTGGCGTTAGCTCTCGCTGCTGGATGCACCGTGTAAACATGATTAACTTTAGGGTTGTATTTGACGTATTGGAGAACATACAGGACACACAGGGAACGCCAGGTGTCGGAGGAATGGCTTCGGTGTCGTCAGCGTGACAGCTCCATGACACTGGATACCGGCAGGCAAGCTGAGGAGAGAGAGAGAGAGAGAGAGAGAGAGAGAGAGAGAGAGAGAGAGAGAGAGAGAGAGAGAGAGAGAGAGAGAGTGTGTGTGTGTGTGTCACCCACACCAGAGCCCGTCACCAGTGCCAGTCTGCTTATCAACGCCACGTGAGCACGAACGCTATCTGTCCTTGACCACGACGTTATGACCCTCCACTACGACGGTATTGACCCTCCACCACGACCTTATGACCCTCAACCCACGATGCCATGACCTTGAAACACGACGCTACATAACGATACGACCCCCAATCGGGTATGATGGCCTGGCCTTTAACCTGATCCCTTTGAGGTCAGGTCAAATACCAAGCCATCATCAGAAGACTCAAGGGTAGCAGTACCTCTGTGCTCATACAGGTTCATCGCTAACACGCGTCTTCTTCCTCTGTGGACGCCCCCTCCTCCTTAAACCCCAGAACCAGACACAGTCGGCAACGCAGTGCCAAGAGAGTTCATATGAGGGACAGGTTGGGCCCTATGAACATGTACAAGTCAATTTCTCTTCCCTCTCTCTCTCTCTCTCTCTCTCTCTCTCTCTCTCTCTCTCTCTCTCTCTCTCTCTCTCTCTGCATTTTGATTCGAGAGGGAATCAAACTGAGCAACCTAACGTCTAGCCGGCCACATTCTCCTATACGCCGAAGTATTTCTGTGTTTAGGCAACCCCGTCCACCAGCACGAGACGGTGCTCGAGCTGGGGGGGAAGTTGACAGAGACGTTTGTTTGTTGACGGGAGTTATGTAACCTCTGAGCTTAATGGTTGCCGGCCGTACGTGAGTCTATGCGTAAGATGCTTTGACGAAGACTTGGTCGAGGCGGAGCTGAGGCTGTGCAAACTCTTATGCAAACTAAGACATGATTGGCTAAGAGATTATCCATCCAGTACACACCGTACGTACTTATTGGCCAGAATGCTCTCCCCAGTTGTGTAAGCTAATGCATCATTGGGTGAGAGGGTATTCACCTAGATGACTGGGTAGATATTCTCCTGAAGGCGACGTCTTTCGTGCCAAGATCTTAATGGGGAGCTGAGGTATTCATGGGGAGGCGAGGTCTTCATGGGGAGCCGAGGTCTTCATGGGAAGCCGAGATCTTCATGGGAAGCCGAGATCTTCATGAGGAGCCGAGGTCCTCATGAGGAGCCGAGGTCTTCATGAGGAGCCGAGGTCTTCATGAGGAGCCGAGATCTTCATGGGAAGCCGAGATCTTCATGAGGAGCCGAGGTCTTCATGAGGAGCCGAGGTCTTCATGGGAAGCCGAGATCTTCATGGGGAGCCGAGATCTTCATGGGAAGCCGAGGTATTCATGGGGAGCCGAGGTCTTCATGGGGAGCCGAGGTCTTAATGAGGAGCCGAGGTCTTCATGAGGAGCCGAGATCTTCATGGGGAGCCGAGGTCTTGATGGGAAGCAGGGATCTTCATGGGGAGCCGAGATCTTCATGGGGAGGCGAGGTCTTAATGGGGAGCCGAGATCTTAATGGGAAGCAGGGATCTTCATGGGAAGCCGAGATCTTCATGAGGAGCCGAGGTCTTCATGGGAAGCCGAGATCTTCATGGGAAGCCGAGATCTTCATGAGGAGCCGAGGTCTTCATGAGGAGCCGAGATCTTCATGGGGAGCCGAGATCTTCATGGGGAGCCGAGGTCTTCATGGGAAGCCGAGGTCTTCATGGGAAGCCGAGATCTTCATGGGAAGCCGAGATCTTCATGAGGAGCCGAGGTCTTAATGAGGAGCCGAGAGAAAAAAAGATCTTCATCAATGGTGTTTAAGATCTTGATCAGGTCAAGGTGAGATTACGGGCCACAGGTGCATGACGCTGGCGACCGAGGAGGAGACTGAATGTGGTCCAGAATAAATGTTTGTAAGATTACCTCTGGGAAGCACAAGGCTGCAGGCAGCACACTCGGAGACGAACACAGGTGGATGCGAACGGGCCTTCCTTACGTCTACGTACGACGAGAATATTGGATATCCAAAATATGGCTTCGTGTCGGCCGGGAAATGAAATATAGATCATATTGTCCGTTGTCATCGGCATAGAAGAAAAGAAATGACCATTTCTTTCTTTTTTTTTAAGAGGCTTCCCATCCCCTTGGCCAGCAGACTACATATCCCAGAGGGAAGATACTGTCATCAGTGTGGTAAGAGGTGGCCGAACTGGTTGTGTGTGTGTGAGAGAGAGAGAGAGAGAGAGAGAGAGAGAGAGAGAGAGAGAGAGAGAGAGAGAGAGAGAGAGAGAGAGAGAGAGAGAGAGAGAGAGAGAGAGAGAGAGAGAGAGAGAGAGCATCTTGGGACCCACATATAGAATAACATCATCATCTGAGTCTCAGTGTCATAGGGAAAGATACTAGAGGTCGCCTGCAGGAGGGACATGACTGCTCCCACTGTATGACGTGACTTGATGTAACCACTGGATAACAGTTACTGTATCCAGTGATAAAACTGGTGAAACACAAAGACTCGTATATATTCTATGTGTGGCAATAAAGTATTAGAAAGTGTATCTGCTTTCGCTTGATGATTGTAATATCCTGACGTACGTGACAGGTACATGTCATTAGAAGGTAATGCAACGAGTCCTTTAAAAAATTCTAATCTAAATCTACAGCCTATGATACAAATGTGGGCTTTTAATCAGCTGAAGCAATGACGATCGGGTTTAAAAGACGATACTTCTTATGTCAAGGGAATTATCTACGACCATTATGAGACCTCACGTCCAATATGAGGCAAAAACCACTTGGGTATAATCCGTCGGTCACCGTGAGAGTTCACATGACACAACCTTATACTGGGAGGACCTCACAGTACAGCAATGTACAAGGTAATAAGCCCTTCCTCCACCGGCCACGTACGTAGTGGCGCCACGATGAATGAAAAAAAAAAGAAAATTAGAACCGTGTTGGCTCATTAGCTAGTCTGTGTACCTGGTGTGCAGTGGGGCGGGGCCGATACACACCCACACACACCTCTGTAACCTGAGAGAAACTGACCAGCTCCTGGGCGGGAAAGTTGGGACGCTGTGGCAAAATTTCACATGTAATATACATACATAGGACGGCCATGACCTGGGCTATTCAGGAGAGAGAGAGAGAGAGAGAGAGAGAGAGAGAGAGAGAGAGAGAGAGAGAGAGAGAGAGAGAGAGAGAGAGAGAGAGAGAGAGAGAGAGAGAGAGAGAGAGAGAGAGAGAGAGAGAGAGAGAGAGAGAGAGAGAGAGAGAGAGAGAGAGAGAGAGAGAGAGAGAGAGATGAACGTGGAGTGTGGGTAATGGTGACCCATTCAAATGCGCACCTCTTGCAGTAAGGTGGGTAAGTGAGGCGTCTGGTGAGGCGGTGTCTGGTCACTGGTGTGCACTACACAGTGTAGTACACCTGAGCCTTCTTCCCACCAGGTTACGTCAGGATATTGACTCTGATCTGCCTCAGGGAACCACCCGTCTGGTGTGTGTGGGTGTGGCGCTAGTGGTACCAGGCGACATGAATATTCTGTAAACCACAGAGACTTCGGTTGAATACTTCGCTGCTGCTGCTGCCTAAACCACCACCACCACAGTCGTCCTCAGGTGGGCAACAGCACTGCCGTGCCCGACCTGATCAGAGGCCCTGCGTGAACATCGTCCAGGAACCCACCTCACCCACACCCACACCCACACATGCGATAGAAACCCTAGAGAACACACACACACACACACACACACACACACACACACACACACACACACACACACACACACTCCAAGCAAGAGGCAAGCAAGCTCGGGTAGGCAAGCAATGATTACCTCTAAACCCACACACGCACAAGAGCACGCCACCTGACACTTGCAACGAGCAAGCAATAAAGGAGAGAAGCAAGCACTCCCAACGCATACAAAAAAAAAATCCTTAACCCAGACACACTGGCTAACCAAGCAAGCACTCGAAAGACACACACACACACACACACACACACACACACACACATGCACAATACACACACCAGGAGTAAATAGATGCTTTGAAACCAGGCAAGCGATCAGGCGGAAACAAGCAAGCCAGCAAGCACTGGGCTCACATGCCCAAGTCAACCACAGAAGGACGAGGGACGGGAAGCACTTGCCACTCCCTCACTGCTTGCACGAAGGAACAACAGCTGTTCACAACCTCCGCTTGGAGCGGAGGACACATGAGTAAATGCCTGTTATATTATGGAATCTGAGTCCGCTAACAGTGTGTGATGAGGTCTCATTACATGCAATGTACCTCACATATCAGCTCACATACCTGGGTGTGGCGAGGCAACTGCTATACATTCTTTCACTTGGGTTGGTTCTCATACATCCTCATACATTGTCGTGTATGAAATGGATATGACTAGTCAGTCATGATGCGAATCAGATGGTGTGTGTGTGTGTGTG
>NC_092271.1:19712028-19742028 GCF_036320965.1 Panulirus ornatus | reverse complement strand
TGTGGGGCAGGTTGTCGGTCCCTCTCTCTCTCGTCCTGTGGTTGATTTACCCAACCCTTCCAAGGCCTCTCGAGGTCAATCCGCCTAGCCTTGAACTTGACACTCGGCAAGGTGGACCATTTGGTCCCACTCTGTTCACAGTGGTCTTGACCTGTAGCCCCTCCACGAGTCCCATGTCAGAGGAAACCCAAACATGAAAGCTATGCTGTCGACCTCATAATCAACGCCTGTGGTTATGAGGACTCACTCCTTCAACTCAGCCTTGTCTCAGATACTTGTAAAAGCAAAGATACTCTGATAAAGAGGAAGATTCGACTGTCAATAGACGTCTTTTGGAGGGACAGATGAAGTGATAATAAACAACTGAGCGATGGATCAGACGCTGAATATGTTAGGGGAGGTACAGGTGTGTCTTTCAAGATGCAACCAGCTTAGGGCCCTGATGATGCGTCCAGGACTCAACGAAGAGACTGGGTAAAAGTGTTTATAGCTGTTGGTGGCTTGACTCTGAGTTATGGAGTTAGAAGCTTTATACCTACGTAAGGCACATGATTCATAGCTGTTCCTTGAGTGATCATGCCGCACTTCTGCTTGCTTTGGGGCCTGATCCAGATGGTTTAGAAAGACAGGCGGAATGCAACACGAAACTTTGATAACTCTTCTTAGATTCTAAATCTAAGGGAAGACCTTTGCTTTCTTAGAAGCAGAGACAGAATAATCTGAATCGTCTTGCTGGGATGAACACGACCAGAGGAACACATCCGAATCCAGGTACACAATCCTTCCAATCTTTCCCCTCAAAGTGATATTCTTGGATATGGCTCACCAAAACTACTCCTGAGTTCGGATGGTGTGGCATTCATGAACCTTACCGAGTGAGACAAACATCTTGTACCTTTCGAACCCAAAAGGAAATTAATTTCCTGACCTGCAGTGTTTCCGAAGCGTCAGACCAGCGTCGCAACATGAGCTGTGGCTTTGTTACGCGTCCTGTGTCGCTAACACCACCACCACCACTAACCACAATCTCTGGCAAATTGCACATGCAAGTCGAACCCCCCTGCCTGGGGTCGGGTCAGCAGCAAGTGGCGTTATTGTTACTCCAATAAATAATGATGGTTCCTACCCAGAATAGCGACACGGGATAAAAAACCAGGCGCATTTATTTCCCTTCCCCCACCTCCCTGTGCTCTTTAATGGTCTCAAGACCCTGAAATTTGCTAAACGTATCCAGTATAGACGGCCTGACTGTCTCTTGTTTCTTCCCCCTCAGTAAGAGCATTCGACACCCTTCAGTACCCGTAATACGCCTGTGTCGGAAGCAAGACACGGGTGTAGTAGAATTATCCATGAGGGAGTTTATAGAGTACAACAGTTCTCCCAGACTCCGTTACATGTTGAGGGTCGAAAACACATGGCTACCTCGGTGGATCAGGTGATGTTTATGCCTTCTAAAGACGGAGGTGGCTACATCTGGTATCTACATCACCGTGTGGTGTAAAGAACATTTATCCAGAGTGGACAAACTTCCTTCTCTTGTCTCGCCTTTGGCCCTTTACTTGAGACTTTACAGGATCCGATCAACCTACCGGCATAATATCACAGAGCAAAAACCCTCTTATGCACATTACAGACGGGATCAGAAGAGACGCTGGTGATGCTGTGGCCTGACTCAGGCTGGCTGTAGAGGCCCCCACCTCTGATCCTCTTGTTGATGCTAGACTGACATGATGTAAACTTTGCCCTCAGCCATGACTCTCACACCTTCCAACACTGTTGTACACACCCTCCAACACTGTGTACATACCCTGCCACAATGTGTAAACACCCCCTGTAACACTATGTACACATCCTCCAACACTTATGTACACATTCTCCAACACTATGTACACACCCTCCAGCACTATGTACACACACCCCCAACACTATATACACACCCTCCAACACTATATACCGATTCCTTGAAGGATCAGTGGATTCAGTGATGGTTCCTGCCATACAGAATATGTGTGAAGGGCTTCATCTATGATGGCTTTACCAAGACAATTGAAAGGTATTATAACCTCGCCACAGACTGTTGAAAAGTATCCTCCCCCCTGCCGATAACTGAGCAATATCCTAACTTTGCCCTAAGAACTTCAGAAGTATCCTATCTTCACTTCAGATACTTCAGAAGAATCCTATCTTCACTTCAGATACTTCAGAAGTAGCCTATCTTCACTTCAGATACTTCAGAAGAATCCTATCTTCACTTCAGATACTTCAGAAGTATCCTATCTTCACTTCAGATACTTCAGAAGAATCCTATCTTCACTTCAGATACTTCAGAAGTAGCCTATCTTCACTTCAGATACTTCAGAAGAATCCTATCTTCACTTCAGATACTTCAGAAGTAGCCTATCTTCACTTCAGATACTTCAGAAGTATCCTATCTTCACTTCAGATACTTCAGAAGTATCCTATCTTCACTTCAGATACTTCAGAAGTATCCTATCTTCACTTCAGATACTTCAGAAGTATCCCATCTTTGCCTTATATACTTCAGAAACATCTTAACTTTGCTCATCGTACACAGCTCGCTCAACATGTAACTAGATACTAAATCTAGTCATCTTACTTCAGTTCCTCTGACATCTTTTGATACCCTGCACGCCCTCTGCCGCCCACAGCAGGATGGCTCGGAGTGCACCATAAACTTCGTCACTTCTTGCGAGCAAAAATTGAAGGTTAACAGAGGCCAGAGGCGGTACCAGACGCGGGCGACGCATCACGTGTGAGCAGCAGCAGCAGCAGAGTGGCGCCAGGCACCCTAGCAACACCGACCACTTGCGTCACCACTCCCCCACGCTATCATGAGCCACCAGCAGCGTTCTTCATGTTAGCAAAAAGAGACTAAATTAGAATGGAAGAGGAGGGTAGGGCAGCACGCTTCAGTACAGACCAAGGCTTTACATAAGCCTGGGAGTGGCAGGGAGACCCTCAGTCTCTGTGGCTACAGGGGGACGGAATTAACTCAGCAGAGGCGGAGGCTATCTGGCTCTGTGGTTATTAATACGGCAGGAGGACGGGGCCAGCCCTGGTCGACTCAGGTCAGGGTTACGTAACACCGCAGCCATTGGGGAGCGCTTCCTCAACCCTCCACCCACGCGATTGATTTTTGCCAGAGGAACTGCGAATTTATTGTGTACTCCTTTACCCCACCCTGTAGGGCGGTGGCCTCCAGAGAGGATACAGAGTGTACAAACACATGCTGGCAACTGGTGTGTATGATTACGTGTCTGTCTGTTTGTGCTATACGGGGAGGGAGTTTTCCACTTGCGGTGCCCCTGTCGCTTAAATTTTCATAACTGCCAAACAACTTTCTTAAGGTTCTGTACGTTGTCCCCGTGCACAATATCAGTTTAATCCATTCATCCATCACTATTATGCTGTAGAAGGGCTTCTTTAGATCTTTTCTAAAAGGTTTCTTGCTTAAAAATTCATATTATGACCACTGGTTGCTTCATCCCTGCATCTTACGAAGAACTTGGCCACAGTCCACATCATCAAACTAGTTTGAAAACTTGAAATGTGTGTGATACGGTCATCTCTTACTCTTTTCTCTTCTATGATTTACAGATTTAAGGCCTCTATAGCCTTTCCCTGTA
The DNA here is from genome assembly GCF_036320965.1 of Panulirus ornatus. Classification (NCBI taxonomy): domain Eukaryota; kingdom Metazoa; phylum Arthropoda; class Malacostraca; order Decapoda; family Palinuridae; genus Panulirus; species Panulirus ornatus. The sequence continues at coordinate 19,738,381 of NC_092271.1, read as the reverse complement.
GCACAGCTATCTCATTTCTAGTACCAATTTTCTTGGCCTTCTGTGGACCTTCTCTCTTAGTTCTTTGTGCGCCTTCTGGACTTCGTGACCAAACTTGAGAAGTATAGCAAAGTCTTGGTCTTATGTAGGATTCCACTCCCGTGGCACTTTGCCTTTTCCCAGCGAAATCTTGACCAATATTTCAAAAAGTTTTCCATGCGTATCAGTGCACTTCATCATCACATATGGAGAATATTTTCTCTGAAGGACCATAAGCCTTATATGGGGCAAAACACTTCAAGTATTGCGTTCATATTTTCTTTAAATATATCAATGGTTTCCACTATTTCTTTTCTATGGCATCTCACTGGTGTGGAGGCGCTTCTCGTCACTCACCTCCTCGCATTTCCTTGTACCTTCCTCGACAACATCTACCCCTGAATACCTTGACCTGAGGATCTGCTCTTTTACTGGTAATCTACTCCTGATGAATTTATCTCCAGCCTATTCATTAATATTTGGATTATCTCCCGCCTCGTTCATAATATTTGGATTATCTCCCGCCTCGTTCATAATACTCGGATTATCTTCCGCCTCGTTCATAATATTTGGATTATATCCCGCTTTGTCCATAATCCCGCCTTGTTATTCTATCTCCCGCCTTTTCCATGATATTTGGATCATTTCCCGCCTTGTCCTTGATATTCTCTTGCAAGTTCCTCCTTTCCTATTTTGCTATACTCATTTCTTGCTTACTAATACCTCATATGTGTATGTAAGTGTGTGTATGTGTGCATGATTACTATTTTTGTGCTATAGGAAGAGTTTTTCACGTGTTGTCTCGTTACCTAAAGTTATTTATATATAATATACTATGTCAATACTCCTATGTATGCACACACACACACACACACACACACACACACACACACACACATATATATATATATATATATATATATATATATATATATATATATATATATATATATATATATATATTTCATTCTTTATTATACTTTGCCGCTGTAGCGCAAGGAAACAGACGAAAGAATGGCTCAACCCACCCATATACACATGTATATACATACACGTCCACACACGCACATATACATACCTATACATTTCAACGTATACATATATATATATATATATATATATATATATATATATATATATATATATATATATATATATACACACACACAGACATATACATATAAACACATGTACATAATTCATACTTGCTGCCTTTATTCATTCCCGTCACCACCCCGCCACACATGAAATGACAACCCCCTCCCCCCGCATGAGCGCAAGGTTGCGCTAGGAAAAGACAACAAAGGCCACATTCGTTCACACTCAGTCTCTAGCTGTCATATATATGTCCTAAATGAGATGGCCATGATTAAGGTATTTCAAGGCATTTATTGTTCGCCGATGATAGAGCACTGGTGGCTGATTCGAGTGAGAAACTGCAGAAGTTGGTAGCTGAATTTGGAAAAGTTTGTGAAAGGAGAAAGTTGAGAGTAAATATAAATAAGAGCAAGATTATTAGGTTCAGCAGGGTTGAGGGACAAGTTAGGTGGGGTGTAAGCTTGGAGAAAAATCTGGGAGCGGATTTGGCAACGAATGGAACCATGGAAGCAGAAGTGAGTCACAGGGTGGGGAAGGGGGCAAAGGTTCTGGGAAGCGATGAAGGATGCGTGGCAGTGGAGAACATTACCTCAGAGAGCAAAAATGGGCATGTTTATACTAATAGTAGTTCCAACAATATTATATGGTTGTGAGGCATGGGCTATAGATAGGGTTGTATGGAGGAGGATGGATGTGTTGAAAATGAAATGCTTGAGGACAATATTGGTGTGAGTAACCGCTCCTGTCCCCTCAGGGGCATAACGTCTGCAGCTTCGGCGATAACTCTCAACTGTTTCATCAGGTCGCTGAGGGATGGTCGATCTTGCAGGACGCTCCTTCTTGGTAAACATCTGAAGCACGGTCAGGGCACCACTAATGTCAGGGTTGTAGACCCTTTTGGCGACGTTGGCAATGACCTCACCAAATGAATAGACGTCGCTTGCTGGAGTAGATGGCTTGGCTGCGTACAACTTCGGTGCATACCAGGGGTGTCTAATACTTCGCTTGCCGGAGGGCCAGAGGACTTGTCCAAGCCTGGTGCTGAGGCCTGTAGTCTATGACGTGGATGTCAACATCTTTGGAAACGCCAACAGTTATGTTGTTCAATTTGAGGTCACTGGGGGGCGTAACCCTTCTCGTGGATTTCGTTAAGTTTCTGGGCCACCAGGATGAGCGTCCAGACTGCTTCCTACTGCTTGCATTTCTTTATATACTGGTCGTAAACCTGGCCAGTGTAGGTCATTATCACCCTGGCAGGCACCAGGCTCAGTCCATGTCTCTCGGGGGTTCCTCCGGCGCCTGCTAGTTCACGCTGAATCCTCGTTTCTCTCATCAATCCAGGAATGTCTACTCCCTTCAGGAGAGTCTTCATAACTCTCGTATGACCATTGAAGTACACCAAGTCAACACTCCCGTTCTCTCCCTTCCCCAGCGTCCTTATGTGACGCACAACATCGAGCTCAGGACGTATGACGAGATCGCGTTCACCTTCACTGAGAACAGGGGCGGATTTATCTTTCTTGTCGTCTTCAAAGAAGGCAATGGAGCTGAACGGGTCTCTGTCTGTCTGTTCATTCTGTAGGCAGCGAGGAGCGAGGCGTATCTGCTGCTCTACGCGATGGATGAGAGGGACATCATTGATAGTGTAGAGAAGATGAGGGTGTAGTGAAGATAAAGTGTGTAGTGAAGATGAAGGGGGGTTAGTGACGTCTTAGCTAACATAGAAAAATCCATTATGAGGAAACAGTGGATAGAGGAACATATCCAAACACAGAACAAAGTGGATAAAAATAAATCATGATGATGAAAAATATAAAAAGTGTAGACATATAGACGAAGTAATACTGGAACATAAGAAAAGGGAAGACAAAAAAAAAAGGATTAAACTAATCAAAAATGATTAATAGTACGCAACACAAACGCAAAAATCATTATTCTCATTTGTGAACATGAGGAATGAGGCCTTTCAAACTTATGAAAAAATATGAACACGACTAAAAGGTGCAGACTCATCGGAAGAAATCAATGTTCAACAGAAAAAAAAAGGAACATAGTGATGACGGGATGTTTGACCAGCTGCAGAAGAGAACCTTTGACGAAACACACATACACACACACACACACACACACACACACACACAACACACGGTGACGTAACTGAAGATGACGTGACTGACTACATCAGTACGACGACTGAACACTGAATACGACGACTGAACCCCACGTGCACGACGACTGAACACAGAATACGACGCCTGAACCACACGTGTACGACTCAATACTGAATACGACGACTGAACCCCACGTGTACGACGACGTAATACTGAATACGACGACTGAACCCCACGTGTACGACGACTTAATATTGAATACGACGACTGAACCCCACGCGTACGACGACTGAATACGGAATACGACGACTGAATACCACATGCACGACGACTTTTCCTTTCTAGTACGACGACTTAAACCTCTTGCGGAAAACGACCTAACCTGGGTCGGTTGATAGGGTGTCTCTCTCTCTCTCTCTCTCTCTCTCTCTCTCTCTCTCTCTCTCTCTCTCTCTCTCTCTCTCTCTCTCTCTCTCTCCTTCCATTCGGCATCATCCGCTGTGCATCCCACTTTCCGCACACCTCATCTCGTCCTCTCCTTCGTAGGTCCTCTCTTTTCCTTCTCCTCCTTCTCCTGTTTCTCCTCCTCTTCCTCGTCGTCGTCGTCCTCCTCCTCCTCCTCATCCTCTCCTCTTCCTCTTCTTCCTCCTCATATATATAAGCGTGTTGTAGAAGGCAACTAAAAGGGAAGGGAGCAGGGGGCTGGAAATCCTCCCCTCTCGTTTTTAATTTTCCAAAGGAAGGAACAGAGAGGAGGGCCAAGTGAGGATTTCCCTCAAAGGCTCAGTCCTCTGTTCTTAAGCTACCTCGCTAACGCGGGAAATGGCGAATAGTATGAAATAAAAATATATATATAGATAGATAGATAGATAGATAGATAGATAGATAGAGAGAGAGAGAGAGAGAGAGAGAGAGAGAGAGAGAGAGAGAGAGAGAGAGAGAGAGAGAGAGAGAGAGAGAGAGAGAGAGAGAGAGAGAGAGAGAGAGAGAGAGAGGGAGGGGGGGAAGAAAAATAAATCTACGAGTTTTGGAGGAAGTGGGGAAAAAATCTAACTTTCAAAATGGAGGCCAGGTCAGAGTGGTTAAGAAAGGCATAAGGAGGTAAAGAAGTCCAAAGTTTCGCGGTGTAAGAGAGAGATAAGAAAGGAGACCGCGACAAAATTCTTTTCCTCTTACTTCTCTTTAACGCTAAGTCCCCCCTCCCCTTCTCTTTAACGCTAAGTCCCCCCTCCCCTTCTCTCTAGCTAAGTCACCCTCCTTCTAGTTGAGTCAGCTTCCCTCTATATATACCCCCCCTCTCACTCTGGCTAAATCCCTCTCTCCCTCTGTCTAGCTAATCCCTCTTACCATTCCCTCTAAGTTCCCCCTCCCTCTATCTATGATTCTCTTCCTCTAGCTATGACCCTCTCCATGGTAAAGCCATTCCCCCCCAAAAAAAGTAAGGTTTCCTTCCCCCTTCCCTCTATCTAGGTCTCCCTCTCTCCCTCCCATCGGGACAAGCCTGGCACCCTCCTTCTCATCAGTCCGGCTGGCACCGGAAATAGCTTTGCCAGCGACCGATCTGTGTCCCCTCCCTAACCCGTCACCCCCTGGTGCGTGCCCGCCTCCCGCCGGCTCGCAGATCCGCTTACGTAATAGTCATGCAGGATCCTCGTGAGGGGGCTGTATAAACGTTGCCTCACCTGAGGTCATGCATGGACCGTGAAGCGAAGTCAACATTTACTCAAGAGGTCACGTCGAATCACCTGTGGGGGGTCATGACGCACCATTGCCGGAAACCTGCACTGAGTTCTTCGGCAAAGCCGACTTTCCCAATAAGGCAAAGATGCTTTGAAAATTAACTTCAAGGTTTCACAGTGGGAGGCGAGAGCGTGCGTGACTGAAATAGCATCCCGACGAACGTTTTGTTCTCGGGAAAAGCTGGCGACATCATATACTTCGCTGGGGACATTGTGCGTTGGTCATATGGGTCGCTGAAGACGTTCGCAAGACGACAGGATGGACGGAAGACATAAACAAAGGCTATAACAGCCCATGTGGACGGGTGTACTTCGATGCCCTATTCCCATTAGGCTGTCTTCATCTCGTGCACTGAGGATGGCGACTTGTACAACGTCCATCATCACTTCAGGTCCTCAAAAAAGTCTGCCTGAGGGAGAATCCTGAGCTTCGACGACCCTGTAGGAGGTTGACGTCACCACTCGGGGTGTGGCCCAGGGTCTGGGTGCCTCAGTCACGTCTAGCTGGTCGGTCGGTCAGACAGCCGGCCGTCTTTCTGAGGGTGACCGGCACTGACCTCTATAACCAACCACTTATCATTCTCCACCACACGGCCACCACTGCCCACCACACAGCCAACCTATCTCGACCATACACCCGCTAATCCCCACCACACAGCTACCAATGCCCACCACACAACCAACCAATCTCCAACATACACCCACTAAATCTCCACCATACACACACTAAATCTCCACCATACACATGCTAAATCTCCACCATACACACACTTAATCCCCACCATACACACACTAAATATCCACACACACACACACTAAATCTCCACCATACACACACTAAATCTCCACCATACACACACTAAATCTCCACCATACACCCACTAAACCTCCACCATAAACCCACTGAATCTCCACCATACTGTCACATTTCCCCCAAACATAAAACGACCAGCTGAATTAATAATCCACCGCCACCACAACCAATACACCAATTCTGGACGTCCTATAAAAGGCCACAGTGACAATAATAATGACGTGCCGCCATTCTCCTCCCTTCTTCAGTTCTCCATTCCCCAGGGGAACGCCCGACACACACACACACACACACACACACACACACACACACACACACACACACAAACACACAGACATACACAGAGCCTCACACCAACAACCCGACTTAAACACTACTACGAGTCCACGATCATGACCCCAGGCCTCTCTCGTTCCCAGTCACATCTATGTGATCAACACCTGTATATCATCATCATCATCATCATCATCATCATCATCATCATCATCATCATCATCATCCGCTTGACCTGTGTGACGACCTTGCGTTCCACACTAGTCGCATTTGAGAGAGAGAGAGAGAGAGAGAGAGAGAGAGAGAGAGAGAGAGAGAGAGAGAGAGAGAGAGAGAGAGAGAGAGAGAGAGAGAGAATGAATTAGGGGCCTATTCATTGTTTCTAAGGTCAGGCAGCTCACATTTCATCCAGCATCATACTTTGTTCTTTTTCTAAATGGTATATCTAATGAGGTCAGCTGAATTACACTGGCATTTGAACGCAAGGTTGACCGGAAAAACGCTGTTCGCTGAACTATCCCTCACAATGAGCCATAGTCAGAGGGAAGGTTGATGCTAGAGACCCCTTAACAATGACGGGTCGGGGGGAGGAGGAGGAGAGGAGGAGGAGGAGGAGGAGGAGGAGGAGGAGGAGGAGGAGGAGGAGGAGGACGAGGAGGAGGAGGAGGAGGTCCCTCTTAATGACAAGTTGTCATTTAAGATGTTGTGTCGTCTCTTATGGGATCTCTTTTTTAAGGGGGTGGGGGTGATATTCTAATGGCGCTACCAATCAATGGTTTATATACATACACGTTACGACAATTTCCCCTCTCCCTCCCCATATCACGTCCTCATTCACTGTAAACAATCACGAACCTTCCAAGTCACAGTATGTTACACTGACTCGTCCCACCTCCAAGGCTGCATGACCCACAGACCTCACTAGGGGGGACCTTGTACTGAGACGAGAGTGCACGTTAACCTCATACCAACACAGCAAAGAGGAGGCGTCCTTGGCTCACTCCGCCTCACATGACATCTATCATTTCTAGGACTACGTCCCTCCTCAGGTGACATGTGACGTGGCTCAACTAATCATCAAACTAAGGTAGATTTTACAGTACTCCAGACGGGCCCCGGGGGAGGCAGGCCCATCACTTGGGGGGAATTTACCGTCTCGCTGAATCGGAAATGGTACGGGCAAAATGCCTTTCCGCTGAGCCATCCTTTCGTAAAACTAAGGACGGGTCTTGTGACTGTGTGTACGTGGCCAGTGGACTCACTCCTTCATCTCTTCCCTCAGACGTCGGGTGGGGCACACCAGCTGGCCTCGACCCTCTTCAAGGAATGCGTAACGGAAACGGATGAAGTGAATACATGGTCATAACCAGGTGAATACATGGTCATAACCAGGTGAATACATGGTCATAACCTGGTGAATACATGGTCATAACCAGGTGAATACATGGTCATAACCTGGTGAATACATGGTCATAACCAGGTGAATACATAGTCATAACCAGTTGAATACATGGTCATAACCAGTTGAATACATGGTTATAACCAGTTGAATACATGGTCATACCCTGGTTAATACATGGTGACCTCTTATCTCATGCTGAACGAACCAATCAGGTTCCTGACTCATCAAGCCTGCTCTACCGATATGGTACCACTATGGCTTCGGAAAAGGGGCAAAGCCCTTAGGTCTGACTTCTCTCACTCTCCATACCCCTGCAACCAGGTTACAAACCCCAGTCTCTTTCCTGCATACCATTTGCCTCACTCACAGAAAGCAGCCACGGGCGAGCGGGTCAAACATACGTTGCAATAAGGAGTTACACAAGCGTCCATGACCCGATGGCACAACCCCATTCGTCGTCCTCACCAAGGTCTGTACTTGGTGACACGCCAGAGTTTATCGTACACTGACCCCCGAGACAACCATATCTGAGTTCGTTCCCCCTACCCCCACACACGTCACAGTCCAGATGAATCTCCTCCAAAGTCAATCATACGATAATGTCGACACTTCACGTCCTCCTTGGCTTCTGGCAAATTGCACTTGATCTTGAAAGCCAGACTTTGCTTCTAACACGCCTGGGAGGAAGGAACTGCACTGGTCCAATCAGTCTTGCTGACCTTTGCTCAGCTCCCATCAGTCTCCAGCAACTTACGAATAATAGTTTTTTGAGGCAGGTTATGAGGTCAGAACTCATGGTATATCTCGACGACTTAATTATCATACTGGCAACGACAACCCACCCATTTGTCAACTCTCTCTCTCTCTCTCTCTCTCTCTCTCTCTCTCTCTCTCTCTCTCTCTCTCTCTCTCTCTTGCTCTCTCAAAAGGTAATTCATCCTCCTCAAGCTTCAGGAAATTGGTCTTACGATTAAATTACACAAGGCCAGTTTCCTCCACAACAAGATCTCCTTTGTCTGTATAGGGCCAGACACGAGGAGGGGATTAGCCAACCAGTCCTTTTGGTAACGTTTTGACAAGAACACCACAAGCACTTCCGGTGGCGTTTACACCACAGAGAGCAGAGTAGAGGAGAGTAGAGAGAGAGAGAGAGAGAGAGAGAGAGAGAGAGAGAGAGAGAGAGAGAGAGAGAGAGAGAGAGAGAGAGAGAGAGAGAGAGAAGAGAAGAGAAGAGAAGAGAAGAGAAGAGAAGAGAAGAGAAGAGTAGAGTAGAGTAGAGTAGAGTAGAGGAGAGAGAGAGAGAGAGAGAGAGAGAGAGAGAGAGAGAGAGAGAGAGAGAGAGAGAGAGAGAGAGAGAGAGAGAGAGAGAGAGAGAGAAATATATATATAAACCTGTGAGGAAATCATGCCAAAAAAAAAAAAGGTGGGCCGAATTTCAGTCGACAGCATGTCTGTTCCTCCCACCCCCTACTCACCACCTCACAGCTGACGGTGGTGATGCAGAACGTCACAATGACAGATCGTGAATCACCCAAGCCATCCGCTCCACAGTGGGTGGTGGCACTCACTATGTCCCCGACGGGAACCCTGCCACTGACCTTCAAATGCTGGCACAAGAGGAGGTGGGGGAGGAGGTGAGGTCAGCAGCCTCCGGCAGGGCGCATCCTCTCCTGACGGTGTTGTCTACGAGTCACCTCTTACACACACACACACACACACACACACACATACACACACACACACACACACACACACACACACACCTCTGGTCCACTCATTTACTCATGTCCATGCGACGTGACACACTCATAAGACACTAGTGAGGCCAGGCGGCGTGAAACATGCTGATGTCACTAGTGGTCTACGCAACGTGAAACACAGCTAACATAATCACTCAGGCGCCAGCACATTATTCAACCCTTGACGTCATACATCCTGTGGCGTATAGCATCATTGCACCAGCCTCACCTAAAAGAGCGACCAACATTCAAGTGAGAGACGGACAGAGAAGATGGGCAGACAGATTGTGTGTATACACTTGGATAGCCTTTGATACTGTCTCGCTGAGGGTGAGGAGGTGATGCAACTAGATTATGAAGATGGACTTAGCTAAGGAATACTTAAATGGCCTGATGACTATCTCGTAGAGAGGGAGGCGAGAGCACACGTTAGGAGTGGCATGATCTCGAGGCAAAAGGGATAAAATAACCCGGTTCCTCAAGGCTTTTAGTCCAGGGACAGCCACCAATTCTGATTTTACCGCTTATGATTTGGGGAGTCCAGACGGGAGAAGATAAACAATGCTTGAATGAGTCGATGAGTTAGGGACCTTGGAGTTGATATAATGCTTATAACTTGTCGTTTAAACATCACGTGAGAGAAGAGGGTGTTGCTGAGGAAGGCCATATGTTCGACGTATGTAAGTTCCACCATAGTAAATCCCTCTTCTTACCTGATGAGCCACAGTGGGGAATGTAACGAGGATAAGACCAGAGGAGAAAGGTATAGGGACAACTTCAGTGAACCAGGGTAATGTCGGTAGGGCCCACGTCAGCACTGTGAGGAAGGAGTCCAGAAAAAGGATATGACATGAATAACTAGTGTACGGAGGGAGGGGCGTGAGGTAGCCAATCCTCAGCAACGGAGGAGTGGGCATGTGGAACAAAACTAAAGCTAAGGAAAAAGATGAGAAAAAATATTAGGAAAAAAAAAAGGATTTATGATAAAACACGTGATGTCAAGAGATGGGGGTGAAAATAGTTAATCAGTCATTACGTCGTGAACCTGTGACGTAATCCATCAAGATACTGGATACTGTTGTACCTACACACACACACACACACACACACACACACACACATCATCCTCACCTGCCACATAATCCATGAAGCTACTGGATACTCTCTCTCTCTCTCTCTCTCTCTCTCTCTCTCTCTCTCTCTCTCTCTCTCTCTCTCTCTCTCTCTCTCTCTCTCTCTCTCTCTCTCACACACACACACACACACAAACACGCACATCAGCCTCATCTGTGACATAATCCATGAAACTACTAGGCAACATGCCACACTCACACACACACCCTCACCTGTGACAAAGCAACGTTGTTCGTTCTAACTAGTATTCACTGCAGGGATTCGTTACGGTCCTCAACAGTTCGCTGTACCAAGTGTTTGTTATAAGGGAACGTACTTGGTTGCGAGGGTTCGCAATAACAGGGGTGGGGGGGGGGGGGTCACACAGCCGTTAACAGCAAGACTCTTTGTTGTATCGAGTGTTCACAACGACAAGCGTGTAGCTGTTTGGAGATAAGGGCTCTGGGTATGGGGGTGGGTTGATCTGAAAGAGGCGGAGTCTGAAAGATCAGCGGGAGGGACGCAGTCTGAGGGGGTCATTCGGATGGGGTGGTCCTTCAGTGAGGGGGGTCAGTGGGGAGGGAGATGGGGTCAGTGGGGAATGGTGAAAAGCCTCAGGGGATCACTGGGGAGGGACGGAAGTTGAGGAGGTCAGTAGAAAGGGCGGAGGGGAGGAGAGGAGAGAAGAAGGAGGAAGAGGAGGAGCCTGTGGGGTCCGTGAGACCTTGACCTTGGGTCAGCAGGACCCGTGAGTTGGGTCGACAAAGGTAACTTTCTCTGGTGTGACCTAACCTTGTCTGATGCTTTGCCCCCCTGCCTGGCCTGGCTTGCTTAACCCTAGCTTGCTTATCCCTTGCTTGGCTTGCTTATCCCTTGCCTGGCTAGCTTTTCCCTTGCCTGGCTTGCCTTGATCATCCCTTACATTGCTTGGCTTGCTTATCCCTTGCCTGGCCCGCCTGATCCTTCCTATGTGTGACGGGCTCCACTCGTTCACTCACTGCCTGGTTTGCCTGACGACTTGTCCCCGTTGCTGGCCTGCTTCGCTGCTCTTTCACTTGGCCTGGCTGATTCATCGGCCGGGGACAAACACGTAACGTGAACTTTGACCCCAGTATGACACTCGGAGAGAGAGAGAGAGAGAGAGAGAGAGAGAGAGAGAGAGAGAGAGAGAGAGAGAGAGAGAGAGAGAGAGAGAGAGAGAGAGAGAAAGGAACAGGTCATAGACGAAGGGGAATTCCATTAGTAATCGAAAGGGTCATTCATCTTATTAATTGCTCCGATGTATAGTATTTATACAACCTCAGCTTCCACTAAAGTGGTGGCCGTTCGAATCCTGCTGTAGGAGGATATATATGCGCTGCTGCCCAGATGCAGGGAAATGTGGACTCCTTTGAAGTGAGAATTACTTTGACGAGAGACTCCTAGCCATACAACCTCGCCAAAGGTGACTTTACACATGAGATGAAATCTCTCGCAGGCGGACCCCAGTCACACCTATTCAGCATCATAGTCCATTGATCTGATCTGTGTCGCTGTCAACGGCTTGTATACCGTGCATCCCAGGTCTTATCTTGTGAGCGGCTGCGCAAAAGAATTGTAGAGGTAACAAAGGGTCTTTGTCAGACCCCAGTGGCCAGATACCCATCACATGTACTGCCTGGTGCTTGACATCTAAGGTTTCCACACAAGTGACACAGGTTGGAATTCTTACCGTTCGAATATGTGTATATATATATATATATATATATATATATATATATATATATATATATATATATATATATATATATATATATATATATATATATATGTAGGTTTGCGGCAGGGGTGTGTGATGTCTCCATGGTTGTTTAATTTGTTTATGGATGGGGTTGTTAGGGAGGTAAATGCAAGAGTCCTGGAAAGAGGGGCAAGTATGAAGTCTGTTGGGGATGAGAGAGCTTGGGAAGTGAGTCAGTTGTTGTTCGCTGATGATACAGCGCTGGTGGCTGATTCATGTGAGAAACTGCAGAAGCTGGTGACTGAGTTTGGTAAAGTGTGTGGAAGAAGAAAGTTAAGAGTAAATGTGAATAAGAGCAAGGTTATTAGGTACAGTAGGGTTGAGGGTCAAGTCAATTGGGAGGTGAGTTTGAATGGAGAAAAACTGGAGGAAGTGAAGTGTTTTAGATATCTGGGAGTGGATCTGTCAGCGGATGGAACCATGGAAGCGGAAGTGGATCATAGGGTGGGGGAGGGGGCGAAAATTTTGGGAGCCTTGAAAAATGTGTGGAAGTCGAGAACATTATCTCGGAAAGCAAAAATGGGTATGTTTGAAGGAATAGTGGTTCCAACAATGTTGTATGGTTGCGAGGCGTGGGCTATGGATAGAGTTGTGCGCAGGAGGATGGATGTGCTGGAAATGAGATGTTTGAGGACAATGTGTGGTGTGAGGTGGTTTGATCGAGTAAGTAACGTAAGGGTAAGAGAGATGTGTGGAAATAAAAAGAGCGTGGTTGAGAGAGCAGAAGAGGGTGTTTTGAAATGGTTTGGGCACATGGAGAGAATGAGTGAGGAAAGATTGACCAAGAGGATATATGTGTCGGAGGTGGAGGGAACGAGGAGAAGAGGGAGACCAAATTGGAGGTGGAAAGATGGAGTGAAAAAGATTTTGTGTGATCGGGGCCTGAACATGCAGGAGGGTGAAAGGAGGGCAAGGAATAGAGTGAATTGGAGCGATGTGGTATACAGGGTTTGACGTGCTGTCAGTGGATTGAATCAAGGCATGTGAAGCGTCTGGGGTAAACCATGGAAAGCTGTGTAGGTATGTATATTTGCGTGTGTGGACGTGTGTATGTACATGTGTATGGGGGGGGGGGGGGTTGGGCCATTTCTTTCGTCTGTTTCCTTGCGCTACCTCGCAAACGCGGGAGACAGCGACAAAGTATAAAAAAAAAAAAAAAAAAAAAAAAATATATATATATATATATATATATATATATATATATATATATATATATATATATATATCTATATATATATATATATGATAGATGATATTGTTACAATGCTACTGGGCGACATTATGCTAAGCAGAAATCTATACACAAATGCCTCCATCTACGTGACACACAGCGACACACTCCCTCCTCACATCCCATCAACCAACCCCCCTTCCTCATATATCCTTCCTGGCCTCCAGTCTACCAACCCACCTCCAATCCACTCACCCACCTCTCTACCAACGCCCAACTTCTAAACATGGTCCACTAGCTCTACCCTCAACCTAAATGCCCACGAGTCCATCGCCCTACACTCCATGATGTAAAAACAAAGAACATCACAAAGCCAAGTGACATCATTTGACCACCGTGGCACCCCCGCTGCGCTCACACGGGACATCCCTAGCTGTCGGCACCAGAAAGCTTGGGTAGGTTTGTTTGGGCTTCAAATGCCTACCAAATAGCCAAGGGGGATCACATCACGGCCGTCACCCTCAAGCTGCTATACACATCAACCGAAAAATCTTCCGAACACCTTTACCGAACACGCTTTCGCTCTAACGTAGACGTGGATCCTCCGCAGGATCTCACTTGGGTCCCAGAACATCACTGGAATGCTTTGTCCTTATACAACAGACAGATACAGACGTTCCACATAAAACTGATCTAATATCCATGTGGCTTTGATCATCAGAAGGCTTCACACACTATCATTGTTCCCCCTTCATTGCTTCGGTCTGGAGCGAAACTGCACTTTCGTTTGCAGTGATCACTCGAGTTGCGATCCCCCTCCCCTTGGTTCCTGAGCTGGCTAGTTACTCCTGCAGGTGTTCCTAGGGCTCCAGGAAGCTGGCTCGTCCTACCCGCCACAGATCCTCCGAGCTGTGCTCTCGCGCTTGCCCTTCTCCACTACACTACTGATCTCTGCCTGAAAAGGTTAACAACAAGCTCTATAAAGGTCATCTTTAGCCAACCCACGTCAGCATGTCAACTACGGGTAAAGCTTTCAGACGATTACTTAACATTACTTAAGTGTATCACTTAATTATCATTCCTTAAGTGCATCTCATAATTGACATTACATAAGTGTATTTCATAATTACGTAAGAATTAACATTACTTAAGTGTATCTCATGATTAACATTGCTTAAGTGCATCTCATAATTAACATCATTCAAGTGTATTTCTTAAGAATGCGCCTATAAACACTCTCTCTCTCTCTCTCTCTCTCTCTCTCTCTCTCTCTCTCTCTCTCTCTCTCTCTCTCTCTCTCTCTCTCTCTCTCTCATTTTTCCACGTAACATCTTTCATCTCCCCACGAAGTCTATCCTCTCTTATCCACCAAGATGCATCCCATCTGTGCAGGGGTCCACCACAGGAACGTAAGGTATTAGATTCAACAACAACAGAAGACAAGCATCGACAGGTGTAAGGTAATGCTTTGTCTTACGATTTAAACAGAATCGAGTCTTTACTTCCTTATTCTGTCTCGTTTCTATATTTCTTTAAACAAATATATGCCCAAAGATTCTATATTCTATACATCTATGATAAATCTCTTCATCTATCCCCTGTAGTCTATACTAACACCAGATTCACACTGTATTTTCCACTTTAAATTGTACGGTGGGTAAGAGGATGGGTAGTTCGAGCTGAAAGGGGACCCCCTCTCTCCACTATCTAAATGACGTCACAGGGCAATGAGTAGATAGGGTTGGTCCTATACGAATGTCGTAACGGAAAACTGACGAATGAGACGCTTGATTTACGTTGACGTCACGAGGGAGATCACACGAATCAGATGTCACGTTCCGGAGAAGTCAGTGACGACTTTGACGAATAAGACGACGCCTTTGCACGCAACGTACATCATCGCCAAACCTGACAGCAGCCAAGTTAGGCATCAGACCAGACACCCAGTCCTCCCTCCAGTGTGTGCATGCAGCTCAACACGTTCCTCCAGCCCGCGCCGCCCCCCCTTACCAATCCCTGCCAAACTGGCGACATCATCAACCCAATCACCTGGAGAGTGTCTCTTGAGTTAAACACGTTCCTTCACCTCTGCTTTGGGAATGGTACTCGCATCTCTTGTCACGAGAGAGAGAGAGAGAGAGAGAGAGAGAGAGAGAGAGAGAGAGAGAGAGAGAGAGAGAGAGAGAGAGAGAGAGAGAGAGAGGAGAGGAGAGGAGAGGAGAGGAGAGGAGAGGAGAGGAGAGGAGAGAAGAGAAGAGAGAGGAGAGGAGAGGAGAGGAGAGGAGAGGAGAGAGAGAGAGAACGCTTGAACCTGTGATTGTGTCCCTCCCTCAGTTTATGCCCAGAGCCGCCGCCCCTCATACGATCAGAGAAGTTAAGCAACACTGGGTCTGGTTAGTACCTGGATGGGTGACCGCCTGCCTGGTAACACTAGACGACTGTTGCCATATGCGGTTGGCCGCCCATGCGCCAGTCCTGCCTACATGGCAACATCTCTCTCATCCATCGTTTCACTCATTCTCACTCCATCTTATACATGATTCTAGGAGCTCATCAAGGATTATTGCTGTGCTCCCTCCACCATCATCTAAGTGTAAAATGCTCCTATGGGGCCACCCTTCAAGGCCTCCATGTCTCATGGCAACCCATGGTTCAAGGCCTCCATGTCTCATGGCAACCCACAGTTCAAGGCCTCCATGTCTCATGGCGACACACCCTTCAAGACCTCCATGTCTCATGGCGACGTCTCATGTTCACTGTAAATGCAAAACCATCGGGTAGACGCCATCTTCATCGCATGGTCATTATGAGGAAGGTATGAGCAGGATGATGAGGGAGGAGGAGGAGAAGGAGGAGGAGGAGGAGGAGGAGGAGGAGGAGGAGGAGGAGGAGGAGGAGGAGGAGGAGGAGGAACGTGGGGGGTTAAAAATCAAGTTCCCTCCATCAACCAGAAGGTGAAGGGTCGACCATCACCCTCTTGGCTGACCACGGACACTGTACCTGTGTGACACCCAGGAGACCGTGGATGTACCACAGGTGCCACATGGTACCTGGAGACTGGGTGTAGACCACCTACCGTACCTGGAGACTGGGTATAGACCACCTGCCGTACTAGGGGACTGGGTATAGACCTACAGACCACCTGCGGTACACCAGGCCTACAGACCACCTGCTGTACAGTGGATGTAAACCATCTGCGGTACCTGGAGACTTGGTATAGACCTACAGACCACCTGCTGTACACTGGATGTAGACCACCTGCTGTACCTGTACACTGGGTATCGACCTACAGACCACGATAAATGTTAAATGAAATCCCATCTCTTTTTCGTAATCCCACAACACAAACTAAATGGTGACTTTAACAACACACACATTACTACGAAGATGACGGTGTTACACAGACAACAGACACGCCATAAACACATCGGTATATCCTTTACCCTTACAAGAAGCAATGGCGATAAAAACCAGTGCCTCAACTTTAGCACTTCCTGATCTGTTGGCTCATGTAACACACTAACCTATATCGTGTTGGAGGAGGCAAGTGCTACTTGAGGTGTCACTGGCGAGGAACATGAGCAACGCAGCTGAAAGTCACATGGGAACAAGAAAGTGACACGACCAGCGCGGATGAAGGTCATAAGGGATCATGCAAGTATAATGACCAGCCGAAGAGACAAGGGAACAACACAGAGGGCGACATAAGGAGTGTCAACATGGGCTGGATGGGAGTCAAAGCTTCTTTAAGGAGGAAAAAAAAAGAATCAGATCCTCCTGACGGAGAGGAGGGTCAAGGAACCTACCGTGGTTCTGAGACACCTGTCCATGCCTCCCTTTCGTCACTAAGATAAAGCAGACCCCTCGACATCACCCAGGATAATTCCCCGGGAAGAAAACCTCATTATCATCCGTTGTCTTAATCAGTTTTCTCATCAGTCCCCAGCTGTCACAGGCCCCAGCTGTCCCAGGATCCGTGCTGATGTTGCTGCGTTTAACACAAGGGTTCCAGCTGTCCCAGGACCCGTGCTTCTGCGTTCAACACCAGGCCCCCCCAGCTGTCCAAGGACCCGTGCTGCTGTTCCTGCGGTCAACACCAGGCCCCCAGCTGTCCCAAGACCCATGCTGCTGTTGCTGCGGTCAACACCAGGCCCCCAGCTGTCCAAGGACCCGTGCTGCTGTTGCTGCGGTCAACACCAGGCCCCCAGCTGTCCTAGGACCCGTGCTTCTGCGGTCAACACCAGGCCCCCAGCTGTCCCAAGACCCGTGCTGCTGTTGCTGCGGTCAACACCAGGCCCTCAGCTGTCCCAAGACCCATGCGGTCGGACTGGTACGGTCAACACCAGCTCCCAGCTGTCCCAGGACCCGTGCAGTCAACACCAGTCCCTAGTTGTCCTAGGACCCGTGCTGCTGCTGCTGCTGCTGCTCCGGTCATCGCCCCACAAGACTCATGCAGCCCACAACACAGCGGCTGTTAATCCCGGCTTCATCTGGTCTCAACAGTTCCATGACCCAATGATAACATCCTAAGATATTCAGCTCCGAATATGCTCGAGTCGTGTCCAGTGCGAGGGGCCACCCGCCTGACCCAGCCACAGTGGCATGTACGGGGTTCATGTTGCCCACGTCTGACCCCGCAACACACTCGCAACATTGGGGTCATCTGCAGCATCTAACACTGAGGTCATCTGCAGCATCTAACACTGAGGTCATCTGGAGCATCTAACACTGAGGTCATCTGTAGCATCTAACACTGAGGTTATTTGGAGCATCTAACACTGAGGTCATCTGGAGCATCTAACACAGAGGTCATCTGCAGCATCTAACACTGAGGTCATCTGGAGCATCTAACGCTGAGGTCAACTGTAGCATCTAACACTGAGGTCATCTGGAGCATCTAACACTGAGGTCATCTGCAGCATCTAACACTGAGGTCATCTGGAGCATCTAACACTGAGGTCATCTGCAGCATCTAACACTGAGGTCATCTCCAACATCCAACACTGAAGCTATCGAAACCTACTTATGTTACTATCTCGTATAATCATACCTATCCACTTATCTCTAACACATATATAAAACTACACGTCTCTACCCTTCTTATGTTTAGGGGTAAAGATAATTTTCCCGTACCTATACCTATCATAAACTTGCCTTCCTCCTCAACTCTAAGAGTACATGAAGCTTCATTAAGCTTACATGAAGCTTCATTGTGGCTTTTCTTGATCAGTCTGCTTGTGTGAGGATGCGGGCACCAGGTCCGCGCACCCTTCACAACCTGGTTGAACAAGTATTCATTTTTTTCCCCCAGTGGGTCTGTACTGGGCGTGGCATAACGCCAGTAATACAGGAAGTGAGGAGGATTCAAACTGCTTCTCCCGATTTCAATTGTGGTGCATATATATATTTTTTTAATGGTGATAGACAACAGATTCTACCAAGAGATCTACGATGATTAGTGGGGAAGATATCTACCCTCTACTTACTATCTCCTACTTAACGTAAGGGGACGGCTTAGAGGAATGGTGAGCTGAGGTGTGCTGGAAGTCCATCCCCTCCTGTATAATTAATGTCTACAAGCAGGAACGGGGGAAAAAGAGAGGCCACGCGAGGATTTCCACCCTCTCGAAAGCTTAAGTCGTCTGTTCATGATGCTGCCCTGCTTATGCGGAGGAAGATGTGTGTGTGTGTGTGTGTGTGTGTGTGTGTGTGTGTGTGTGTGTGTGTGTGTGTGTGTGTGTGATCTCTGTGGATATGGGGAGAAAGAATAGTCCCGCCCGGTGGACTTGGCCGGCTTCCTGAGCGCTGCAGGAACACCATAGAAGATAGAAGAGACCTCTGGAGCAGAAAATGAAGGTATACATACATATAATCATACATCATACAATCCCAGGACTCCTGTTCAGATGTCTCCTACCCTCACAACACGGTCTGGTACCTTACATTAACTTGCATATGCCTTACGATGGTTTTGGAGGTCTTCTACACTGAAAGCTGGGTCTGGGACCTTACCTCACCTTCTGTATACCTTACGATGGTTTTGAAGGTCTTCTATCCTGACAGCTGGGTCTGGGACCTTACCTCACCTTCTGTATGCCTGACGTTGGTTTAGGAGGTCTTCTACCCACCCTTACCTCCGCACAGGTCGGTCATGTTGCTCCCGTGTCATCCTCTACCCTCAGTGGGCCAGCACTACCACTTGAGGTCATTGATTTGAACATCCTCCCTCATTACTGACTCAATTGCTCTGCCTTTGTCCTACAGCTTCATGTAATATTTTGAGTTTAGGGTTAACCACTTCGCACAGTATAACTTATATGGATTTCTTACATATATACTGTTTTATACTTCATTTCATAATGAGTGAGCAATGCAACTGATATTGGTATATAAAGACTTATGGGTTCTTAATGGATGTGTCGACTCCAAGGTGTTAGGTTGGTGCCCTGCACCTACGCCCACTACCTATGACTATATAACTATACCTATATCGTTTATGATGACCAGTGACACTGTTCCTATCTAACCCGTATATCTGAATAGCTCACAGAGTTCATTCAAGGTTGTAAAAACAACATAGGTTCATAGCAGTAAAGCACACATGTAGGTGTAGGATCTTAAAAGGTTATGATCCAATCGCTCCTAACCCTTCTCTCTTCCATAATGGGCTGGTTTATGGTTTCTAGCCTCTCCCTGTAATTCGGCTCCAACATTTCAGGTATCTTTTGCTGTATTTCTCTCAATTTCCTCTACTAGTTCGTTCTGCTTCTTAGTGACGTGACCGAACAGTGTGTGTGTGTGTGTGTGTGTGTGTGTGTGTGTGTGTGTGTGTGTGTGTGTGTGTGTGCACTTTACAAAGAGACAGACAAAAGACAAGCACACAATGTATAGTCTGCCACCAGAGCCGTGTCATCTGCAAATAGCAGCTGACTCACCTTCCACTCTCTCCTACCCTTACCCCAGCATACAACTGACCCACCACACTCTACAAAACCCTCACAGTTAGCTATCTATCTCATGATACACAGATAGATAGATAGATGAATAGAGACATATAAGAATATACAGGCATAAATAACCGAGGCATATCATTAGATAATACGAACCATCTGAACGAACGAGAAAAACTATACCAAAATAATTCAGGACGCTGTGGTCAAACGCTGACACAAAAACCTTCCTCCGCAGTTTATAACCCACAGACATGAACCTTCCCTCAGCTTGCAGATAATCTAGATAAACTACATCGCAACACAGACACTTTGTATAAATACACCTACACACACTGCTCTCGGTACCAGGCTTCCCCTACGTGTCAACCCCTCCAGCGAAGTTATCATCAATCAAGTCCTCATAAAAATAACAATAATAATACTAATAATAATAATAATAACAATAATAATGATAATAATAATAATAACTTAGGTAATTTATCGCGCGGGAAGATCTTGGCGTAGGCATAATATCCTGACCTATAGAAAATGGGATTTCAAGGCACACTCAGCTATGAAGCTGAGACATCCCCTCCTCCCTTCACCCTTCCGCCTGTCTGCTACGGCAAAATATACGTTATGTATTCTGTCGTTAGAGCCGAGAACTAGCCGGATCTGTAGCCTGATGCTGTGGTCTTGAGTGTTTTAGGGGACGTTTGGCCGTAACACCATCTGGTGGGGGGGTGTGTGTGGTCACTTGTGTTACGAAGGTTGTGGTTGGTGCGAGCCTTGTGTTACACTGGTGTTAACAAACTTGTGTTACACATGTGTTGCGCAGGTGCTAGACTTGTGTTTACACAGATGCTGTACTTGTGTTTACAAAGCTGCTGAACTTGTGTTAAGCAGGTGTTAATCTTGTTTTAAGCAGGTGTACGACAGGTGTTTCGCAAGTGTTAGACTTGTGTTTACGCAGGTGTTAGATGTATGTTACGCAGGTGCTAAACTTGCTCTATTGCAGGATGGCAACCAAGTGCTAAATTTTGTGTTACACACTTGCCAAACGTGCGTTACTGTGATATACTTTGTGTTACTCTGAACACTTCCAACAAGAATACAGTAGGCGATACAGTGGGGAAAAAAATCAGGAGGACTTCACTGAAAATACAGCAAACATGTATACGACGGGTGAGGTTCAACGACAACAGAGTTAGCTAATGAGATGAACTAAAGGAATAACTGGTATTAAAACTACAGCGTAAGACGGCTTCACGCTTGTTAAATATACGCCCTAAATTGGATGGTTAGCGACAGGTGCTAAACCGGATAGTTAAAACTACATGAAAAAAATACAAACACAAACGGTAATATATATATATATATATATATATATATATATATATATATATATATATATATATATATATATATATATATATATATATATATGCAAGCGCTACATTGGAAAGTTAAACATTGATACTTAAGCAAACATTTAAACAGAAACACAAATCTTAGTTAAACACGGCAATTACTTAAGTCCACAAGAAGATATTGGCTATTCATTGGTGAGAGAGACGCATGCAAATCAAATATTATCATTATAATAATTATCATTATCATTCTTATCAATAATAGCAACATTGTTATGATCATTCTTATCAATAATAATATAATCATTATACAACCCTAGAAACCATTTTACTGTGCTCCTCCAGTTTCAACACTGCACTCCACGCAGTAGCAGGGAAATGATGGACTCCTTAGGAGCGAGCGAGTCTTTCACGACACTCTGGGCTCCCTTCTCTTCCACTGACGGTGACACCTGGGCTCCCAACCCAAGGTTACACCTCCTCACTTGAAGGCGTTACCAGCTCCGGGCGTAACTAACGCACATATGGGCAGGTAAAAAAGAAAAAAGAAGAAAGGTGGGATGGTGTGTGGGTGTGGGTGTGTGGGATGGTGGGTGGGGTCGAAAGGGTATTATCATGGCGTTCAACAAGTACTATTTAACTGGACGGTTACGTTGCAATCAAAGCAACGTGTACTAAATAATAAATCATTGAGCGACTGAAGCTTCCTCTTCCGCCTCACATTATGTCCGGTCCCTTGACATTACACACACACAGGTGTCCATCACCGTCGAGGCATAAAAAAACAAAAACAAAATAAGACAACAAAAAACAAATACACTTGGAGATTATCACCAGCGTTCAGTGCAGTGTGTGTGTGTGTGTTGTGTGTGTGTGTGTGTGTGTCCCAGGCGAACGAGGCGTTGAAGGGGAACGTCAGGTAGGACTATCGTGTGAGGCAAATGACATGGACAATCCCCTACGGCCGTTTCTCGCGTCAGCGACGTAGCGCCAGGAACATATCGATCCTCCAGCTGATGCGTGGGACGTCCACTCCACGTCCGTGACACTAACATGAGCCAAGCGACGTTGAGTCTCAAGACATCAGACTAGACTGCAACACCTTACGACCTACAGCGACATTGAAAGAGACTAGCCTAAAACTGGGCCATAGAAAACGCGAATACAGAAGAACATTGGCTTGCGTACTGGTATACTAACACTAAACACTAATAGCCAATGGTAATTAGAGCAATCTAGCAATGATACGCGACATTAACGACCATCCCCGAAATTCTTTTGTAATTGCATTATGACGCGTCTTCAGTCGAACAACAGTTACAGTAAGTCTAAGGTTCCGCCGAGACGAACGAATGATCGTTAAACTAACGTCTAAACGAGGCGACTTGTTGACCTGACCAAAACGACCGAGACCAGTCGTGGAAGCAGGTGTTGGCAGTCCTGAAGTGAAGGATGGTTAGGAGGAATTAATACGGTACCATTGCATTGGTTGTATGATGTATGGGTTAATACGGTACCATTGGTAGTATGATGCATGGGTCAATACGGTACCATAGGTAATATGATGTATGGGTTAATAGGTACCATTGGTAGTATGATGTATGGGTTAATACGGTACCATTGGTAGTATAATGTATGGGTTAATACGGTACCATTGGTAGTATGATGTATGGGTTAATACGGTACCATTGGTAGTATAATGTATGGGTTAATACGGTACCAATGGTAATATGATGTATGGGTTAATACGGTACCATTGGTAGTATGATATATGGGTTAATACGGTACCATTGGTAGTATGATGTATGGGTTAATACGGTACCATTGGTAGTATGATGTATGGGTTAATGGTAGAAACCCGGGCCTGATTATATTGCTCATCTTACCAAAAATACGATTGGTTTCAACGACATGTCTTAGCATCTCTCTCTCTCTCTACACAAAGACGATACGAATTGCCATAACTCTCTCAATATGGAATTACGCTACACCCAAATTGGCTACAGTGACAAACTAACAATATGCACATCTCCCAAATCCTTAGAATTAATCTATAGCCCAAATTGGCTACAGTGACACAGGCTAACAATCTGTCCATCTCCCATATCCTTTGTACGAATGACAATGATCGCCTTTATAATCCACTACTTCGTTCACCTCATCCCAACAAAGAAAATGAACATTCGATTACGAAAGTAATAGAATATTAGCACGAATATTAAAAAGCAGCGGACATTCGTACTAACACGAATACTAGTAGAAAGGCAACTTGTAATCATATCCTAATTTTGAAAGCCGTTGATACACATGAGATAAACATAAGGGGTTTACGGCAGAGAAATACATAGCCTGTGCCACAATCTGCTCGGCCAAAGTACATCCTATTTATATGGATAGCTACGACGTTGCACTCGCCTTCTCAATATCTCTTTCCATCCTTCAATCTTTAGCCTACTATCCCTTTTCTCCTATCCCAACTACCATCCCCTTTCTATCCCAACCACTATTCCATGTCTCCTATCCCAACAACACGACACAAATGATGATCTACAACTACAAAATTGGAACTGCAACATGGACCAGTGTACCAAGAGCGGATGCAACAACTGCTTGATATCACCGTACAGCAATTGTGTGGTTCTGTCTGGTATGACACGAACACAAAAGGATGGACCATATTTGTTGCTCTGTATGAGAACAGATTATCATCGTTAGCTTGAACTACGTTAAGCAAGGCCAGCTTTGTTAACTTTTCCCTTGAGACAAATTACCTAATCTTTTATTCTTTCAAATTTGGATACATTAAGCATTGTTTACTTTTATCTTACATCAAGGTTACCTTATATACATACATATATATATATATATATATATATATATATATATATATATATATATATATATATATATATACATATATATATATATATATATATATATATATATATATATGAACTTGTAGACCATGAAGGTTTCAAGATCAAAGCAAGAAATTTTGTTTAAGCGCTTTCGTGTATTCCATCGGTATAAGATGAGATCTTGTTAACATCTACTGATGTCTGTGTATATTTTCCTCCATCTGTGATTTATTACTGTTTGCATCTGAAGATGGGTTGAAACACACGAAAGCCCCTAAGCAAATTTTCTTGCTTTGATTTCCCTCCATGGTCTGCAACTTCATCTGTGATCGTTATGTGTCTGCTTCGTCAATACATCATATATATATATATATATATATATATATATATATATATATATATATATATATATATATATATATATATATAATACTAGGTAACAGCTAAGTTCTTAGGTGAAGGGAGGAACTTGTTACTAGCGGGTAAATACCGAAAAACAGGTTAGGAGACAGACCTTCAGTGGTACGATTTTTTTTTTTTGACACTTTAAGCTAGATAATTCCCAAGAGATCATGAAAACCAAACACTCAGGATTATCAAAAAATGACTTCGATGTTGATGTTGATTATTATCAAGCCTCAATGATGAACATTTAAAAACTTAGATCGTCAGCATGAAATGTCAATATAAAGGTTAAATGCTTGTCCCAAAAAAGGAAAACTACTTTGGTACCAAACACCTAAAGTAATCTATGCCATTTACATGCAAAAGTCCCCAAATTGCGTGGTTTATGTCAGTACACTATATACTCGTGGGGCTGACAAAGTACACATGAAAGAAATCTCATTTCTTGCTTACCTTCTTTCTCTGATAGGCGAGTGAAGTGTGAGTCCCATGACAGCAGCTGCTGCTAGGCTATCCTGGCACGGGCTGGAGGTATCCTACCTTGCTCGACAACCTCCACCTAAGTCAAATGCCTGCAAGTGTCACCTGTACACCAGAGTCCTCCGTAACTGTTCACAACACAAGTCAGTCTCCGAAGTAGTTTCCCCTGCGTTAGCCGTTTTCATTTTTGAACCAATACATTCTTACGGTTCACATTATCATGACAAGTTATACTACTACACACCGGGACAATATATCTCTTTTTTGGTATTTCAAGACCACGTGAGTTTACCCACGTGTCTAGAGGAGGTCCAGCACTAAAGGAGGGAGTGATCTACATGACAGCAGGAGTCGTGTGAACAAGAGAGTAACACAGAGAAGGACCAGAGGTGAGGTAGCCGTGCGAGTGTAGCAGCGGGTGACCGTCGACCGACACAGCACCAGCGTTCACAACCTTCCGCCACCACTGCCGAGCCCACACTGACTCCTCCTCGCTCTACTCTCCTGCCAATGTCTCCTGGACCCCCGCCACCATTACCAACACCACCACCGCTACCGCCACCACCATCACCACTAACGCCACCACCACCACTGCCGCCACCGTCACCACTAACGCCGCCAACACCACCACGAACGCTGTGCCACCAACTCACTCACGACGCGTCCACGACTTAGTCCCCACCGCCTCCAGCACTGTGCCCCACCATTAATACAACCATCACCACCCACCACCTTAGCAAACTACGGGACAAGTGAGGTCACTCAAGAAGTCTTCGTTAGGTTATAA
This sequence comes from Panulirus ornatus, assembly GCF_036320965.1. Classification (NCBI taxonomy): domain Eukaryota; kingdom Metazoa; phylum Arthropoda; class Malacostraca; order Decapoda; family Palinuridae; genus Panulirus; species Panulirus ornatus. Next base: position 19,712,291 of record NC_092271.1, on the reverse strand, counting down.
TTGAGATCACCTTCAGCAGTATTGCGTCCATCCGCCATAGGACCCCTCCCTTCAGAGACATAAGACTGCTCCTGCCGGCACGACTAAAGTCTGCCTGGCGAGAACTGAGCGAAAATTGTATTTTGCGTTGGCTACCTGGTGGGCTTAAGACCTTGGCGAAGTAAGCTCTGGTCACCATAGAGGTAATGTAAGACGTAGGGGAAACCTCGGCGGTGCCATAGTACTGCTTTACCTGAGGTGGCCTGCGGGCTGTCCCTACTACT
>NC_092271.1:19644528-19707028 GCF_036320965.1 Panulirus ornatus | reverse complement strand
CTGGCCCCGGTTCTCTTTGTGTTCCCAGGGTGGTCTGGGTTTACCCTGGCTTTTGGGTTTTGGTATAACTTATCACCTTGGATTATAGGGTGAGTCTTGGTTATACCTCGGGCTATTGTTAGGGTTATCTCTTTAAATATCCTTGATATCCTAGGGTAGAGTCTTGGTTATCCCCGGGCTATTGTTTTGGTTATCTCTTATCATCCTTGATATCCCAGGGGAAGGTCTGGTTATCCTTGGCTATTGTTTTGGTTATCTCCTTTTCATCCTTGATATCCCAGGGTAAGTCTGGTTATCCCGGCTATTGTTTTGTTTATCTCTTCTATTATCCTTGATATCCCAGGGTGAAGTCTTGGTTATCCTCGGGCTATTGTTTTGGTTATCTCTTTATCATCCTTGATATCCCAGGGTGAAGTCTTGGTTATCCCTTGGCTATTGTTTTGGTTATCTCCTTTATCATCCTTGATATCCCAGGGTGAAGTCTTGGTTATCCCTTGGCTATTGTTTTGGTTATCTCCTTTATCATCCTTGATATCCCAGGGTGAAGTCTTGGTTATCCTCGGGCTATTGTTTTGGTTATCTCCTTTATCATCCTTGATATCTCAGGGTGAAGTCTTGGTTATCCCCGGGCTATTGTCTTGGTTATTTCTTTTATTATCTTTCATATCTCAGGGTTATACGTCTGTTATCCTAAAGTAAAAATCTTTTGTTATCTTAGATCATCATTCAATAATTAAGTCCCACATCTTATCCCAGGGGTAAGTCCTTGTTATCCTACACCTACATCTTTTATTATCCTAAGATAAATTCTCATTTGTCCCAGTTTATATATATATAAGTTTATATATAACATTTGGTTGTTTATCCAAAAATGGTTGTTTATCGCTTCAGTTCTGCTTTACGTTATCTCGCTCCAGCAACGCTTCGTTTCGTCTCCACTGCTTCTGTAATCTTGGATTTGGATAGGATTTCTCCAGTGGGGCAGACGTAACCTCTTTAAGCCGAGAATGCTGTTAAAACCCAGCCCCATCCGACCTCTCTTTTCAGGTGAAAAGGAAAATAATCCTCGACATATTTACATTTCTTTTGAAGGCTATGTGGACACGGTATATATATATATATATATATATATATATATATATATATATATATATATATATATATATATATATATATATATATATATATACCTGGTATTAAAGCTACCTTAATTTTGGGAATTTTCCGTATTACATAAATAGCTAAGTCTGCCTTTGAAAAAGAACCTGATATAAATGCCAAAGGTTTTCTCCTCTGAGTAGTTAGTCTAGCTATGCAAAAGACCACTTGGTCCTTGGACTCCTACTTCCATGGGAGCAGTTCCATCCTCAAGGATCTATTCGACAAAGTACGCCAAGACAGCTCTCTCTCTCTCTCTCTCTCTCTCTCTCTCTCTCTCTCTCTCTCTGCTTGACCTCAGTACTAGATCCGCTTTATCCATGTGACGTCTTTCTTCTACAGCGACTGCTTTGGATTCTGTTCCACCAGACAGCTAGCTGGCTTCCTGTGCAACGCCTTCTTACAGGAGGCAACACGTTGCTCGACAAGCCACTGCGTCACTTGTTTACACCAGCGCGTAAAGAGAGAGAGAGAGAGAGAGAGAGAGAGAGAGAGAGAGAGAGAGAGAGAGAGAGAGAGAGAGAGAGAGAGAGAGAGAGAGCATGGCATACTCCACTCCACCTTGGGTAACGGATTACCGAGCACTTGATAGTCGTACTTCAGTGCTCGCGCCTCTTGGCTCTTGAGCTCATCACCATTTCTGACACCTTTCGCCCAGATCCTTTTCCTGTGTCTTTGCTTCATGGAACAGGACTCTGGACTCTAAAGAGGCCCGAAAAGGTCATAAAAAAAAACCCCACCCACTTCCCTCCCTCAATTGTTGGTCACACGTAATAACAAAGAGTACATTTTCAGACATATGAACTTGTGGAATGATAACACGCCATCTGCAGGGTATCATTTACAACCTGTGGGATGAATGATGGTTTCCCTCACAGCCAGTGGACATCTCCCGGCGCCAGTGGAGCCTGCCTCCGGTGGCCACTGTACCCAGGATCCGCTGGATGGCTCTCCTTGCATCAGTGTGGTAACTAGACCAAACTTGTGGCTTCGTAGCACGCCCACCAAAGATCATGGCGCGTTCTGCCTATCATCTACGTTCCTGAGATAACATCCTGGACGTTGAGACACCTTGGGGATGCTCCAGCAAGCAGTCATGCGTCCGCCAAGCCAACTTACAGCGTTCTAGTTCTGAGAGACGGAGAGTGGGAACCAATGACGCAAGACCAGCCACACGCGGAACTTGTTGCTGCCAATCTAATGTTACCACCTACGCTGAACATCCCGTTCAAGGCGTTCTGTTAATGTCAACATGATTGCCGACTCTCTGGGTTATAATATCATTAACGGGAATTCATTCATGTCATGGTGATTTATCACGAACGAGCGATATTGTCCATGAGAATGTAGAAACGAAATATTCGGTATTTCAACAAAACAGTGTTACTTAGTTACGTTTTCCAGTATTTCCTGAAAGACAATATTCATAAAATAATAACACTCAAGTTCCTCATCGGTTCCAGGATACGAAAATCTCGTACTCAAAGCTAAAGGTTCCTCCCGTCTGTACTGAAGCATGGAAGGTCGTGTAGGTGACCTCCTCGAATTGGCATCACTGACTGGAACCCGTCCGCCAGCCCGCCCGCCCAGACTATCATTCCGGGCAGGACAGTTGCCACTTTGTACTTTTCTCATACTTTATAACATATACATCCACTGATATAAACATTACGAATTCGGTAGAAATTAGTAGAACAGGAAGGTTTGTGCTTTCTTAAGACATCTAATTCACGAAAGATGAAACTAGATTGAGAAAAGAAATTAATGGCATTTCCAGCCAAGGCAACAGCACTGATGGTCCAGCGCGAGGGGGTAGGTCGAACGCCTCTCCTTAACATACACTTGGCCTTGGGAGGTGAACTCTGACGGTCGGGTAACCTGCTGTAGGTAGCTGTAGGAGGAAAGACGCCACCACCGTCACCGCCTGGACACAGGAAGGATGACGGCGGAGGTTGGGTGTGATGGGGGGAAATATGGCTCGTGGGAACCTGGTGTGTGTGAGCGGCAGGCTCTAAGACTCGCCCGTCTACCCCTTCGTCCCAGACTTTACACAGGGATTCCTCTACGTCTGGCGGCTGCATAGCACCTGAGGGTGATCCCCAGGGGTCATGGTGGGCTCCCGATGGACACAAGATTTGAAGTAAGAAATAGAAATAAACGACTGTGTTTTTTACACATTTTTATACGGTTATCAACGTTAATTTTGGTTAAGAAGCGACAGTTCCTTGTTCTCATACCAGGACATAAGCTACTTGCAGCCTAAAGGATATAAGGAGTCTTAAAAAGGACAATTGTCAGGGATTGGATCGCTCGAGAGACGCAAACACAGACAACGACCATCCTTACCTACGACCCATGTCAGCCTCCTGCAAAGGTTGGCGCGGCCCTCGGCCATCGGCAGACACCCGCTTACGTCACGTTCCGGTGACGTCATGGACACGTCATCCATACAGTGACTCCGTGTGAGTCAACCCCCCACCCCCCACCCCGCCATCAGACCTCCCGGAGTCCCGAGAAGCCAAGGTTAAGGGCATGACTTGAGGGTGGTGGCCGGAGGTACGTGTAAGAGTTGTGAGGGCTGGGCGGATCATGTCTGTCTGGTCTCAGAGGGAGGGAGAGATGCGCGCTGTCGAGTGAAGATCTCTCGCTGGGAGAGCGTGACGATCTGTTGACTGGCGGAGGTTGACTGCTGGACACGTGAGGCTTAAGAGCTCAAGTAGGTCCTGGAATAACTAGTGTTTGGAAGACAGGGGGGGTGTTGGGATCCGCCTTTGTCCCTTGGAGGAACAGTCTATCCCACACTTTTGAAAGAAGGCGCCCCTGCTGTGGTCTCTCGCTCCTGGTCTTAGGGTGAGGGGGGGAAACCTTTCTCTCCCCTTCTGATCTTTTCCTTTTAGAGTTTCCTCAAAAGAAAACGATCCTAGATTAAGACAACAGAGGTTAGCGTTCCTGAGCGTGAAACATTCACGGGCAGCCCAGGGTCGAGCGCACAGGTTCGAATCCTGGTTGTGGCCGTCGATCTACAGTCAACCCAGCCGTTCCTCCAAACACATGTGGTGCATCATGTATCAACAATATGAATTGAGGACGAGGGTTTTCGTCTGGCAGATGAAATAGGATTAAGTTCGACTTGAAAGAAGGAAAAGAAAAAATGAGGAGCTCTGGTCCGGGTTCTTCGATGGATTCCAGGCCAGGCCTTAGGGCAGCGACTTCCTATACCTCCCTAGTCTTCCTCATCAGGACAAGAAACAGTCCGTAAATAGCAGGCTGGAGACAGTAGTCGTCTAGCTTAGCGCACCCGTTCCCAGTTCAGACTGGTAGACTGGTCGACTGGAACCATCATACACCCTCCTTGGCAAGTCTGTTGGCCTGACTTTCCACCACATTAAATGCCTCGGACGACCTAACCTTCCTCCCCAAACATACACCATATTTTTTTCTTTCTACCTCTTATCATCTTGACATTCCTATCTCTTTTCCGTCCTTTGTCTCATTATGCGCCATGGTATACGAACTCAGAGAAGCAGAACCCCTCTCTCCAAGTCCCACCTCGGGCTGCGAAAGATCTTCCCAAGTCCCACCTTGGGCTGCGAAAGGTCTCCCTAGGTCCCACCTTGGGCTGCGAAAGATCTCCCCAAGTCCCACCTTGGGCTGCGAAAGATCTCCCTAGGTCCAACCTTGGGCTGCGAAAGATCTCCCCAAGTCCCACCTTGGGCTGCGAAAGATCTCCCAAAGTCCCACCTTGGGCTGCGAAAAATCTCCCCAAGTTCCTCCTTGGGTTACGAAAGATCTCCCCAAGTCGCACCTTGGGCTGCGAAAGATCTCTCCAAGTTCCACCTTGGGCTGCGAAAGATCTCCCCAGGTCCCACCTTGGGCTGCGAAAGATCTCCTCAAGTCCCACCTTGGGCTGCGAAAGATCTCCCCAAATCCCACCTTGGGCTGCGAAAGATCTCCCCAAATCCCACCTTTTCTCTTCTGCCAACTCACGGAGCAGCGGTACCGGTCCCTCCCGCGACCCTTGCAACTGTATTAAATTCATCCTCTCTCCCAGCCACTCCCACAATATCCAAAGTCTTGTTATTTCCTTTTTTTTTCTTTCCTGCCGAACACCATCGAGTGAGTACGTGCCACAGTCTTTTACTTCTCTCAGTGTGTTTACGTCGCTTACTCTCATATCACGAACTACAGCGACTCAAGATTCCCCCTCATGGGAGGAGCTCCTGCTTGGCCTAACACCAAAAGAGCTGATGCTCACCTTCTGGACTCTGAACCTTTAAACTTTGATATCATCTGGCTAAGATTTTGCCCTCCGCTTATCATTTTCTCCGCTTCACCTGTTGCTCTGCAAACTCTACAAGACTTCAAATCGTCTTTCGATTCTCTTAAATTCCCGCCACCAGGACGTGATATCCTTTCATACCTCAGGCTGGGGTCCGCTGCTCAGGAGACATCACCAAAGGTTCAGATCCTCTCATACAGATGACAAAGGGGTTGCATCCCCCTCTGATTTTCAGTTCCTAAGTATCTGTAAAAAAAAAGATATAATTACCAACCAAGCTACTGTTAACTGCAGATACCGTTTTCCAAACACACACGTGGATAATAGATAGATAGATAGATAGATAGTAAACGACGTAGCGTGCAGCTAAGATGGGAGTATCTGCGGCAGGAGGACCTGAACACTACTTCACCTGCCATGTGCAGGAGGTTCGTGAGACGCTAGTTGACCCACACACCAACCGCTTCGTTCCCACTTTGGAGTTACAGGCGTCAGCTGTTCTTCAGTAGTGAGTTACAGGCGTCACCTGTTCTTCAACAGTGAGTTATAGGCGTCACCTGTTCTTCAACAGTGAGTTATAGGCGTCACCTGTTCTTCAACAGTGAGTTATAGGCGTCACCTGTTCTTCAACAGTGAGTTATAGGCGTCACCTGTTCTTCATCAGTGAGTTACAGGCGTCACCTGTTCTTCAACAGTGAGTTACAGGCGTCAGCTGCTCCTCAACAGCGAGTTAGAGGCATCAGCTGTTCCTCGACGGTGAGCTGGAGGCGTCAGCCGCTCCTCAGCAGTGAGCTGGAGGCGTCAGCGGTTCCTCGACAGTGAGCTGGAGGCGTCAGCCGCTCCTCAGCAGTGAGCTGTAGGCGTCAGCCGCTCCTCAGCAGTGAGCTGGAGGCGTCAGCCGCTCCTCAGCAGTGAGCTGGAGGCGTCAGCTGTTCCTCGACAGCGAGCTGGAGGCGTCAGCCGCTCCTCATGCACCGATGCACAAGGGAGTGTAGGCTGTGGTGCGAGCCTACCAACTAGACCGGCTAACCCGTGAAGGCCTTGAGACCAGCCAAACCACCTCTTCCATAAACACCCACCGCCATCATCCTCAACCACCTTAAGTCTCCACCTCAACCAACCACCACTTGCCTCCTTCATCATCCACCACCCTACGTCCCCCCACTTCACAACCATACTTCCATTCTTCAGCCCCCTTTCCCCTTACCCACAACCACCCACCCTCGCCTTTCCACCCCACCCTTCCAGCTCAGGAAAAACATGGCCTATCAAGTAAGCCATAACACTCCAGGAACAGGAGGGAGTGACCTCCGCCAACACGCTCCGCACCATCAGGTGTGTGTGTGTGTGTGTGTAATACTCGAGCCGAAACCCGAGATTGCCCTGTGATGGTCAATGACCCCTGTAGATGAGGAAACCTCCAAGGGGTCACCTCCTACGTAGAGGAGAGGCATGGTGTGGAGCTCACAGCAGAGGCAAATAACAAGATTGGTCCTGATCAGAGGGAGGTGTTTGGGCAGGCACCCGAGACTGATGATAGAGGCAACATGACCCTCCACCACCCCCTCGTTCTTCACCTCCTCCTCCTCCTGCACTCGGCAGAACATGAACCATAACACTCGCGAGGCAAAGATTGGTGACTGAAGAAATGGATGAATGCAGACTCCTGGGAAGAACATAGAGGTAACGTCCAGGTTCCCCTCCTCATATATACTATCTCTTTTCCATGTCTGGTTACATCCATACACACACACACACACACACACACACACACACACACACACACACACACACACACAAACAAACAAAAGAGGAGAGAGAGAGAGAGAGAGAGAGAGAGAGAGAGAGAGAGAGAGAGAGAGAGAGAGAGAGAGAGAGAGAGAGAGAGAGAGAGAGAGAGAGAAATTCTGAAAATAATTAGGTAATTCCCTTTCTCTGAAACGGACTGGCGGTGCATAACTGCTTAGAATCATGGGAATGGTGTTGATTGCCTGAGGTGTTCAATTACATCTAAAAAAAAAAAGGAAAAAAGAATCCGGTAGCCAATTGCATTTATCCGCCATACGGACGAGGTTCAAGTTTATCACAACAAAATGTTTGGATTGGTTCCAGTCTCCAGTTAATTAGCGCCATTGATTTTCGTCTGGTTCTAATCTGCAGTTATCTTGATTGGTTCACATCTGTCTTCATTCTGTTGTTGTTTTGGTGTGTGTGTGTGTGTGTGTGTGTGTGTGTGTGTGTTCGATACACCCTTACCCTCATAATGACCATATTCAGATGGGATTATCCATTTGTTTCGGACACAATTTCCATCTATTGCTTACTGAATGACGGAGTCATATGTCAACGTTCAGTTTAAAAAAGTTCAAAACCCTGTGTGACCAATGTTCTCACTCATCTTACATCTGGCAGTGCATTACCAGGACTGAGACCAGCTACCGCAGAGCCAGGGGGCGCTCGTTGCCTGTCGCCTGGTGGAAAGTGTCGTACGGCAGACGAGATGGCCTCAGTTCTCATATATCTTATGTTTTCTGATATTGTCTATCGGTTAATCTCTTGGACTGACTTGTCAATATTCCATTTGACCTAATCTAATCGTTCTTGTAATGGCTTCCATCTTCAGTCTCATTTGTTGTTTGTTATGTGAGACAATTGGATTGAATTGGTATAGTTTTATTTTGGCTACTATTGTGTTATTGGCTGAAGCTAACGAGTATGTTCTCTTCCCGAAATGAAATTGCTATTTTGACCTTTTTTTTTCCCATCGTTCGATATCGCCAACCGCATGTGGATTTTTCTTTTCTTTCTATCGTACTAGTTCGGTGTTTACCGTGTAACGAGGTAGCGCCAAGAGGAGGTCGAATGATGACCTCCCATTTGCTCACACTCACTTTCAATGTGTCATATACAATGCACGGACACCAAAGCAACGTATTCACAGCCAAGCCACATAAACCGTTCAGTGGTTTACTCTGACCGATTCTTTCTTTCTCTCTCTTTTCATCAACCAGGCGGGTACACACACACATACACACACACACACACACACAGAATAAATGCATACATTTCCCTGCAGTCAATTTACATACCTATAAACACCTGCCATTTCCCCACGTCCGTCCCTCCCTCCCTCGATAGCCATATTGCTGCAGGCGCCTGGGTCACATGACGCCTCACCATACACCACCTCCCGACTGGACCCAGCGAGTGACACCCAGCCCTGCATCAGGTCAGTCACCAGGACCTCCATCACCACGTCTTTCCTCAGTACATCAAGTCTCCAGAGGACACATGATGCGATGTGAACGGTATTTCTCCGTAGGTTGATTTTGGGGGGAAACCCTTGGCTGAGGGGTTGACTGGTTGGGTTTGGCTACCGGTGCTCTAAGATGGGTCGACCTCTGTCCGTTGGTTTTTGGGGGGAAGGGCGGGTTAGCGGGATTCCTGCTTGAGGACGGCCGACTGGTCGACTGGTCTTGCAAATGAAGCTTCAGTGTTGGTGGTCAAGGTCGGGGGAAGGGGAGGGTGTGTAGGTAGACAGGTAGGGGAGGAACGTACGTGAACTGGTCTGCCCGGGTGGGTGGAGAGGAGATGGACGACTCTGGACGTTATGCCTTCATGGGGGACCCCAGGAGAGACCTACAGATATGCTTCCTCATGACCAAGCAACATGACTAGTGCTGGTATGCAGACCTGCGTCGCGCTGTACCACCCCAGTCATCGTGAACATCAGTCAATAGCTGTGCACAGACTGTCTGTTGTAACACATCTTCTCTGGGAGGTGGTGGGCAGCCACTGACCAGGGAGGTATATTACCTTTGCTACCCGCTTGGGTATCGGGACGTCTGTGCCGTGAACGAACACTTCAGTGGCTGTCAGATATCACTATGTGGCCCAGGTAGCTGTCTTTTCTTCTTTTATTTTCTGTCTCATCCACATGTGAGCTGCTGGCTTTCCAGTCCACACACATCTCACACATAACACTGGTAACTCACACGTCTCGTTCTTCGTATACCCCAAGACTTTCCTGCGGTGAGCGCTACGCGTTGGAAAAATCTCGTCGTCATTGATGTGTAAGGACACTTTACTACAGCCCTACTCACTTGATTGCTTATACCTTCTCAGTAAATTTTGTACTAGAAACACACTAGCAGATAATCTACCCACATGCACCGAAAACCTTACACCATACCCTTGTACACACTTCAGTCTCCTCTCCCATTTCAAATCATCTCATCCTCTGTCCCACTCTTCTTCCTCTCCTCTCACCATCCTGTCAAAAAGATGAACGTAACATCCGTATACACAAAGCCTGTACACACACACACACACACACACACACACACACACAGGCACGTGCGTCCACACATCCATAAGTTAAGCAACATATGAGTCAAAGGTCGTCTACCCCAGGAGCATTCGGGTTGGCTGTCACTCATCACTCCCTAGAACCACAGTCATTTCCGTGAAGTCTTCGTGGCTGCTGCTGCTGCTATCCGTACCCCTGGTGGCCGCACGAGAGAACTAACTGAAGATGTGTGTGTACTGAGGACAGTGGCTGCCGTGGTCGTACGCGTGTGTTATCATTACGTTTGATTACACACACACACACACACACACACACACACACACACCTCCGTGGTGTAGTGGTTAGCGTTAGTGAGTCAGTACGAGCCAACTCGGGGTCAGACGCGTATGGGTTCGAATCCTAGGCGCGGTAGTCGGCCTACACCCAACCCAGGTGTTCAACCTCCCCTCCAGGCTGGTCGATAAATGGGTACCTGGCTTAGACTGGAGTGTGCGTGTGTGTGTGTGTGTGTGTGTGTGTGTGTGTGTGTGTGTGTAAATTACAAATAGGAAAAACAATATTCACACAGATCACAGATGAAACCAGGCCCAAAGAGCAGATAGAGTCGTGGAAACTATACAGAACTACAGCACTTCTGTGGGAACACAGGTCAGGATGTGGAGTTCTGTAGCCATGATACAAGCCATTAGTATGGTGGGTTGTGGTATATCTACAGTGGAGGAGGAGGGACATGGGTGCCTTTAGTGCCAAATACTGATGGAAGGTTAGAAACAGAGATGTGGTTCAGTCAGTGATGTGAAAAGTCATAAGAACTTTGGGATGACATAATTTCATGTAATTTACATGACCAATCAAGTATGATTATCATCATTATCATTACTATTATCATCATTATTATTATCATTATCATTATTATTATTATTATCATTATTATTATTATCATCATTATTATTATCATTATTATCATAATTATCATCATTACTATTTACTATTATCATTATGATCATGTACTGTGGCGAAGATATAAGCGGCTATCCAGCCATCTATCAAGACAGTCTTTCGAAAGCAGATAATTCACATCTTCCACATACTTCATCAGGAGTAAACTGCTGTGTAGGGAGCAGCTGATCAGTCCACTAGATGACCCAGGGGGAAGAAATATGAAGAATGATGTAATGATGGACGAGGAAGTGACATGACAAGTACGAAAGTGTTTTGTGTATGGATGAGACCAAAACACCAGCTGAGATGGAATCCGGTGGAAGTCTTGGACATCACTGGAATTCGAGAGGCAGTAGACACACATCTAAAAAAACCCTTGACCCATATTTAGGTCGTGCTAGGGGATGTCTGTCTTCTTTACGTGCTGAGGAAGTGTGCACATACGCTTGACAGGCCGCTTGAAGTGTTGGTTAAGATATCACCTGAGGAAATATTAAGATCTGAGGGAGTAAAGGAACGCAAATGGTATACTTATCTCTGAAAATGGGGACTGGGAAGTTGTGCTGAAACACAGATCACCCTAAGTGACGAATGGGGTCTGTAAGATACTGGAAAAATTAATCATAAAGCGAACGGAACACCACCTTTAAGAGGAGACACTGTCTAGGCAGAGAGACATTGCAGATTCGGACACAGGTCACGCGTAGTAAATCTACGAGAGAGTGAGCTCCGTTCGAGACCAAAGAAAAGGTTGGTGTGGGTCGTGTGTAGCTAGACTGCTCAAAAAAAAAAAAAAAAAAAAGGATTTGGCATTGCACCATGTACGAGGATGGTAGAGGAACTGGATCTTTTAAAGACAGGATTAAAGGCGGAACCTCCTCCGGTGGACAGAAAACCTCCTTCATGGGAAAAGAAAAAAATTCATGAGGGGTACCATCAGTACCGTAACGGTGCACTGACATTCATGAAGGGTACCATCAGTACCGTATAGTGGTACACAAACAATCATGAGAGTACCATTTGTACTCTAGCAGGTGCCATGACTTGAGTTTACCACGATAAGCCTAAAGATAGGTTTGAGACCCTGACGGCTGAGGACGCTTAAGGAGCTGAGAATGTCTTCAGCTTATCTACTAAGCTTTGGCGTAATTGCTGATGGGATATTTTCATGTTATCTGCCAAGAGATAACCGGCTATGTTGCTCCATAGGTGACTTCGTATGGGTAGTGTATGTGGTATGACTAAGTAAGGGGGAGGGAAGGCGCGTCTAAACCCATGTTATAGGACGATGTATGGCTACGATACCCGGTCCTTTTCGCTCAAACACACACAAACACACAAACACACACACACACACACACACACACACACACACACACACACACACACACACACACACACACACACATACACTCATACCTGTCTTCTACAGACATACGCCTCTGCTGTTTGTCCTTCTTAATGTCTTATCTTCCACAAACCTGTCTCTCCTTCCCATATCTGACTCTTCCCGATATAATTTCCATAATCCCCCTCCACACACATACCTGCCACCATCTGCCTCCACACATACCTGCCTCTTCCCCTCGCCAATACATCAGCCTCTTCTCAGGTACACCAGCTCCCTCCTGGTACTACCAGCCCTTTCCCTCTTCCCGGTACACCAGTTCCCTCCCAGGTACACCATCTCCCTCCCCGGTTCACCAACCTCCTTCCCGATACACCAATATCCTTCCCGGTACACCAGCCCCCTCCCAGGTACACCATCTCCTTCCCCGGTATATCACCCTCCTCCCCGGTACAGTAGCGTCTGTTGAAGGTACCATGTACCATTGTGTGTGTGTGTGTGTGAGAGAGAGAGAGAGAGAGAGAGAGAGAGAGAGAGAGAGAGAGAGAGAGAGAGAGAGAGAGAGAGAGAGAGAGAGAGAGAGAGAGAGAGAGAGAGAGACCCGCATCACCCACACCCATGGGAACTACATCGTTCTCCAGCACTCGTGTGGTAATTTTCTCATGATATCACACCACCACCTGTACCACAGACCATGCCACACCATCACCACCTGTACCACAGACCATGCCACACCACCACCACCTGTACCACAGACCATGCCACACCATCACCACCTGTACCACAGACCATGCCACACCATCACCACCTGTACCACAGACCAGTTCACACCACCACTACCTGCAACCACCTGCACATCACATCACACAACCACCTGCAACCACCTGCACACCACACTACCACCACCATCTGCACACCACACCACACAACCACCTGCACACCACACTACCACCACCATCTGTACACCACACCATTACCACCACCTATAACCACCTGCACACCACACCACAATCACCACCACCTGTAGCCACCTCCACCACGTCCCTCGCCTCGCTGGTCTTGCATCCTGGGCACCAGCGGGAGGGTGAACGCTCATATGTTCGTGAATATAATGCTGGAGTCTGGGAGAAAAGTCAGTATTTACTCTTCAAACATGACCCAGAGTAACCAGGTCTGAGAGAGAGAGAGAGAGAGAGAGAGAGAGAGAGAGAGAGAGAGAGAGAGAGAGAGAGAGAGAGAGAGAGAGAGAGAGAGAGAGAGAGAGAGAGAGAGAGAGAGAGAGAGAGAGAATCATAAAGTGAATTTAAAATGCTTAAGGTTCGTATTTCGAATTATGATTTTTCGAGTGGGGTGGTATTTGGAATTTTGACTTTTGTATTATGAGTGAATAAAAAAAACAAAGGTGTGATTTGAGCGGAATTAAAATTTCCAGATTCTTTTTAAATTCTTTTCTTTTTTTTTTTTTGGTGGTATTCTCAAAGACATGTTTGACCAGGGAGGCTCAGGAGTTAAGCGCAGTTACACTGTGGGTCACTTAAGGAAGCTTTGGGCACATTCATAGTATAACATAAAGGAAGGAGGAGTTTTCCCGGGGCTCATTCCTATCGCAGGCGGAGGAGGAGCAGCGCTGCCTGAACAAGGACCTGTGCCAGGTGATCCGTCCGTGGGAGATTCAGTCGTCGTAGGACACACAGAGCACAGACGGTCGGTGCAGCAGCATCATCAGCGCTCAAGAGAGAGAGAGAGAGAGAGAGAGAGAGAGAGAGAGAGAGAGAGAGAGAGAGAGAGAGAGAGAGAGACGCGGGCGCGGCGTCGGGGGAAGGTACGCCATCCCAGCGATGGATATAATGGCAACAGCTTGTGGTACAGCACCCTGGGGAGAGGCACGCCGATGCGACACCGGCCGGCAGCAGCTAAGTGAGCAGACGCTTTAGTGATATTGGAGACAGCAGTAGTACCCTGGCCAGCAGCTGCAGGTGCAACAGTCACATCTTTCTTGGAAGAGGTCGCGGGAGGAAAACAGCGACAGACAGCAGATCTGAGGTACCCCGGAAGCCAACCGCAACAGTAACAGTAACAGCAACAGGAGCAGTAACAGGAGCAGTAACAGGAGCAGTAAGAAGAGGAGTGATAGTAAGAGTTAACATGGACTGGATCAGCAGCAGTCACGGCACCATCCGGCTGACCTCCAGCTGGTAGGGTGTCCTCAGCCACTGGACCTCTTCCATACTAACTTCCCAGTGGACGTAATCATTCAGTACCACACACACTCCACCAAGGACGCTCCCCTCGCCGCCCCCCTCCACATGTTCGTCCGACAGACCAGCACCACACAACCCGTGAGCGGTAGACCACCACCCACAACCCCATTGACAACCGTCAATTAGAGGGCACCACCACACAACCCCATGAGTGGTAGAACACCACCACACAACCATCAGTGATAGGGAATCACCACACAACCCATGAGTGGTAGAACACGACCACACAACCCATGAGTGGTAGAACACGACCACACAACCTATCAGTGGAGGACGTACTGACAGAGAAACCCCATTCCACATAAGGAAGAGCCATTTACCACACAACGTATCAGTGCAAGACACACAGAGCCACCAATGGCAGAACTCCACACCACCACCACCACACAAATCACAAGCTGTAGAACACCATCTACTTAACACTCTGATGGGAGCCACAAGCTGGTGTCTCTCCCGTACGGGGGAAGCCATGATTTGAAGTAGGTACAAGCAAGCTACAGTCTCAATCAGGTATGAGGACGTGAGCTACGAATTCAAAGCTAGTATTAGGAAGCCACACGATGAAGGCAGGTACGAGGAAGCCACAAGCTGAACCAGGCACAAGGCAACCATCGGTTGGAATCAAGCACAAGGGGAAAAGAAAAACATCTACTGAAACCAAGCACGAGGGAGGGAACCACCAGTTGAAGTCAGGTACAAGAATGCCATCACCCGAAGCAGATACAAGGAAGTAACATGTTTGAAGACAGTGTGGAGGCGGAACTACAAGTGTCAAGAGTAAGAGGTTAGGAATGTCCAGGTCGTCACAGGAGTGCTTGCTTGTGCATGCAGGGGAGTGCCTTGTCTTGGCCCCTGATCAACGTGGCCGCTGGTGTCTTGACTGTCTCTATGATCTGGTGTGTTCCGGGCCACCATTTGGCTTTACGAGTCACTGTGTCTCTTAATGTGGCTATGATCGCCCACATCTTCGACGTGACCTAGCATTCTTAAAAAAGGCCATCATCTTCTCACCCGCTCAGCCACTAATCCGGCTTAGTCTCTCTGATCTCGTTCATTCTAGTTATAATCCAATGTAATCCGGCCAAAATCTAGCCTATTATCTACTTCATCCTCGTCTGTGTTACTTTTCAGATTACCTTACTGGCCCCGCTACGTGTAACGTCAGAGACAAACGCCTCTCAGAGGCAAGGTAATTTGTGGGGTGTTGAGCCGACGGATGAAAAAGACGCGAGAAAATACACCCACAGTTACAGCAGGAAACGCCACATACTTTCCTCCTGTTAGTGCAGAATATAAAGAGGAACATGAATACACAATAGTGACATCTCACCACATCCCCAGACACATTAGTATGCGAAGGATTTCTTTTTATTTCTATTTTCGCACAATTTATACGAATCTTAAGATATTCTCTCAGATCAGTTTTGCCACAGGTACTTGGATAACTCAAGGTTGTGCGGGGTTCGAACCCCGGGGTCACGGTAGATGTGGATGCCAGCAACCTGGGCCATCTCTTCTCCCCGTTGAGGTAACGTGAACTGCACAGTACGAAAGTTAGTTGCACAGGCTGTAAGTGAACTGCCCAGATTATAAGTGCACTGCACTAGGGTGTAGGTGTGAGTGGTCGGCACACGATAACCTTGGTGGATTAAGAGAACAAGTAAAGCCACGATACTTCCCCTTCCCCGGCAGTAGCCAGCAGTGGCGGTACTTCCCTAGGCCGTGTGTGTGTGTGTGTGTGTCCTCTCTCACCGACTCGTCTAATATGGTACTTTACTTGCTCAAGACGAGAGATAGTCGAGACGAAGCAGCAAATAAAATAGCCTGGTGGGTCAGAAGCCACACACTCCAGCTGGGGTTCAAAGGTAATGGTTCGGAGAGGAGAAGGGGACCCTGACCCTCACCACAGGTGGGGCATAGGAAAAAAAAAAGACGTGGTTACTTAGTTGGTGTAAAGCTGGTTATTGTGGTGTAAGGGGGACGGGTCGGACACCAGGAGGACCACCTCCTCCCGGCCCCGTATAGCTAGACCGACACCTAACCCCATCCTTAAGTCTGACGGATGATGACAGCTGCAATGTTCCTCTGGATGATGATCATTCCATAGGCTTAGAAAAAGACTTAACAACGCCTCACGCACCACCCTACGACCTGAAGATCTCCGCTACGGTCTCTGGATCACTAGGTCCGAGGGGCTCGCCTACCTTCAGAGAGACACACACACATAAAACACACTGAGTGACCATCTCTTGTGAACCTAAAGGAATGTGTGTGTGTTTTTAGCTCTACACTCGTGTCTGCTCATATATTTTTCGTCTTCGCCTGAAGACCTACTCTCTCTCTCTCTCTCTCTCTCTCTCTCTCTCTCTCTCTCTCTCTCTCTCTCTCTCTCTCTCTCTCTCTCTCTCTCTCTCTCTCTCTCTCTCATAAACATAACTTTGGCCGCTGTTCTCGAAATCTGGCTGCTCATGTCTCTCCCTTCCTTGGGGTCAACCAGCTACCCAGGAAGCTTCAGATATTCTGCAGTGCCTGCAGTTCGAGAGATGTCCCAAAAGACGATCTCTGATTCATTCCTTCCACAGCCAGATCCTCGAACTCTCTAACGCATCAATCTTTTACCAGACTTCTGCAGTCTCTCTAACTATGAGGGGTAACATTTTTTAATCTATATCATCGAACTGAATATTGAGCTGAGCGCCAGTCTCCGTGTTCAGTGTCTATACATGTAAAAGTACCGCGAACATATAGAAGACGAAGGACTTGCTTATATATTTCTTTTTCTTCAATAGAATAAAGAAATATCAGGCAAAACAACACTATAAGTTTCAAAAACTTTTCTGGTCGAACCCTCAAACACTGGTCGAGGAAATTTGTCTTTTACCAACACGGCCAAGATAGAAATACACTGAGATAGTCCACAAAATGGAAGAACGACACTGAGGGAGCAAATATGCACAGCCCAAAGGCAAAGCACAGAAAACCTATTCAGACCTCAGCACTTTATGTACCAGTGTAACAGTGGCTCTGCCAGCCAACAAACCCTGGAACTCGCAGTGAACTTCCGCTCTGATACAATGAACGGATAAACGGTGAAACCTGCCACATGTGCAGTGAGGTCTGGGGGGGCTGTGGCTGTCAGAATCTGTGTCGACGGAAAGTCAGAAATCGCTATTTCTCATGCGAAAAAATAGGCCCCTCTCACGCCTTCGTCCGGAATGACTCTTCTGCATGACCATATAACACTACTAATACATATACCTTGAATGAATGCCATTATGTCCATAAATCATATTCATACATAACCCTGAAATCACACTTTTCGAAGCCACACATACTGACTCTCCCGTGCGACCATGTCCCCTTGTATGCACGGTGGTACGAAACTGGTGTATGCATATGGTAGCCAGTCTGGTTCTCGTAAGGCGTTACAGGATTACATGATAAGCTGGTATGGACGGCAGAGGGAGCCCCTCTGCCAAGCCTTGACTGTGTCACCAGCTTGTTGTCATCCACAGATTGAGAGAGGGACGAGAGAAAGGTCTATTTTGCAAGTGGATGTCTCATCTATACACGGTATGATACGATACACTTGGAACGTCCAGCTAACGTTACTGGCGTTGATAGAGCATTCCAATTTCACTGGTATATAGATCTTTTGTTGCCGTTTTCTGTTACCAGCCACTTTATCTGGACACGTCATCTCTCATACAGCCACGATGAAGTTGACTCTTCGCATGCAGTGTCAGCATAAGCAAGCGGAGTCCGGTATACATGTGGAGAGAACAAGTAAAAAGGGAAGAGATGGAGCGAAAGATGCTTTAAGAGTTCGGTGTCTGAACATGCAGGAGGGTGCGAGACGTGCAAGGGATAAAGCGAATTGGAACCATGTGGTACACAGGGGATGATTTGCTGTTAGTAGGTTAAACGAAGGTATATGAAGCAGTCGGGGGATACCAAAGAGAGGTTTGTGGGGCCTGGCTGTGGATAGGAGGCTCTGGTTTCGTTACATTGTACATAACAACTAAAAAGTGGACGGTACGAATGAGGCCACTTCTTCGTCTGCTCCTGACCGTCACACGCTCACGCAGGAAACGGCGAACGTGCACCAAGAATCTCTCTCTCTCTCTCTCTCTCTCTCTCTCTCTCTCTCTCTCTCTCTCTCATATAGAGATAGATAGATAGATAGATAGATAGATAGAACATAAATAAACAGACAGACAGGCAGACAGACAGACAGATAGATCAATAGATAGATAGATAGATAGATAGATCGATAGGTATTTTTCACATGTATTGGACACATGTGACTGATGATAACGATTTAGCCACGAGCGTCGAGGGATCGACCCCCGCCAAGCCACGTGCTCGGCTGGTAAAATTAGGTGGAGCTTATGTCGCTTGGTGGCCCAGCGGTTAGTGTGGTGAACTGCCACGTTCGATGACCATGGGTAGATCGTCATCATGGGAAAATGAAACACGATAAGTTCCCAAGTGCACTTTCGTGCAATAATCACATCATCAGGGGAGACACAAGAGAGAAATAGAACAGTCAGTTGATATACAACGAAGAGACATGGCTGGGATACACCACAAGATACAGCGATACAGTGTATCACGAGAGATACAGTTTTTGCCCCCACATCAATATCACATGAAAACTGTATCCACGCCAAGTATAGTCTTTCCCCGTCCGTCCGTGTTCGTGTCGGCGGCGCACCCCTTTCGTGACGGCCCCCCTGCGCTGCCAGGCGTACGAAGAAATCAGCAAGTACAGTGTGACCAGATAAGTAACAAATGATAGAGTGGCAACTGTGCACACGCCACTTCCGGCAATCTAACGGTCGTTAATTTTGCCATAACTGCCAGAATATATATATATATATATATATATATATATATATATATGTGCAAGCAACAATCACAGTGGAAAAGGAAAAGGGTCGAACAGTCCTGGTCAAGGGTCGTATTGTCTTGCTCATGGGTCGTACCGTCTTACCTGACGGGACCGACGAGGTGACACTGTTCTGCCAACGACCACTGGCAGTCTCACTGGGCTGGGTCGTGGTACAGTCTGACAGGCAGGTCATGTTCAGAGAGAGAGAGAGAGGCGCCATCTCCAAGTATCACACCGCAAAGTAAGTCTTCCCACTTTGGCAAAACGACTGCATTAATCTTCTCCCTGCGACAGATCAATTGCTGGCTCGATAACACGTCTGGACCAAGAGCCACCGGCCTAACAGGTCGTTGGAAGTGCTATCAGCCAATCGTTGCGCTCCGCCAGTGAGATAAACGTAGAGTCTTTACTGTCATTTGTGGTTTAATAGCGGTTGGCCTATGAATCATCCACCACACCCAGTGGGCGTGGAGGATGGCGAGATGAACAGTGTGTTGAGGGAAATGGTAAACATATATGAACAGGCCGGTGGACAGGTTGACAAGAATGCACGTTACTTGCACATCAGCACGTACACCTATGAATACGTCATCACACACACACACACACACACACACACACGGAACTCAGTGGCAGAGTCGTTGATTTAACTGATTGTTGAGTTAGTGTGGGCTTGACGTTTTTGAGTTTGAATCCTGGGTGTGGCATTCAGCCAACACCAAACCCAGGTGTTCATCCTCCTCTCTGACCTGGTCGATGAATGGGTAACTGGTTTAGGCTGGTGTGTGTGTGTGTGTGTGTGTGTGTGTGTGTGTGATTACTATTCATGATTACTGTTTGTGTGTTACGTGGAGAGAGTTTTACACTCGTGTTGCTCCGTCTCTTAACCTTGTATATATGTATCATATATTTACTCCTGTGTATAGGTAAACACACACACACACACACACACACACACACACACACACCTACCTCATCGTAAACTAAGTACCCGTTTATCAAAAAGCCCCAACGATGAATACCTGGGTGGAGTGTAGGCCGGTTGCCACGCCCCAGGATTCGAACCGGTACTTTTATCATCAAAGGAAAGATATGTCATCAGCCAGTCCCTAGTGACTGGAACATGAAAGCACCAGCAGAAGGATAACCTTATCTTCGTCCGCCGTCAGTGAAGCAAAGGGAACACCCTCTGCTGCAGTGGGAGACACGAAGATTTGCATGCGTCTAAACATTTGCTTGCGTTTACAACCTAAAAAGATTTGCTTGCGTTTACAACCCAAAGATTTGCTTGCGTTTACAACCTAAAAAGATTTGCTTGCGTTTACAACCTAAAGATTTGCTTGCGTTTACAATCTAAACATTTGCTTGCGTTTACAATCTAAAGATTTGCTTGCGTTTACAACCTAAAAAGATTTGCTTGCGTTTACAACCTAAAGATTTGCTTGCGTTTACAATCTAAAGATTTGCTTACGTTTTACAGTCAGTCTGACGGAGTTGGTAACCCCTCCTACGAGTGAGTACGTTACTAACATACAATCTTATATCATTTTCCTCTGCCGTGGATATGATACATACGGTGATATACGGGAAGTGAATTTCTTTTTTCTTTGAGCCTCGTTCATTCGTCATTTGTTTTTCCAACACTTCGTGGTATGCTGCACCAGTATGATCCTTTCCCTCTTGATGGTCATATGCCAGTTGATAAAGAATAAGGATTTCTTTTTATGATAATTAAGGTAGTGGAAAATTATCTTATTCATCTCCCCCCACATCCACTGCCGAAATAGATTCAGTTCTGTATCCCAACTGAAACACAATGTTCTAGCATTTACATAACCACTAATGCCATTTTTAAAAGCTTCTGGAGATGGTTTCCAACTTAGATTTTTGTTTCTTGTATTTTCTTACAGTATTTCTACGTAGTATTTCTTAGTACTTCTAAGTAATATTTTCTATATATTTGCATCATTGAGCCACAGTACACGGTATGTTTTAATGCTTTCAAAGTCCTATGGCTCTCATTTATGTGGCACATTAAGAATATTACTTGAATCAAATCATATATACTCATGAAAAGACGACTAAAATCATGTGGATCGACTGCCGCAGCCACGATTCGAACCTACGCGCGCTCGACCTTGGGCGGCCCGTGAATGCGTCACGGTCAGGAACGCCCAACCGCTACTTAGGAGATATACGTTCTTTCTTCTAAGCTTCTGCTGCACAGGCGGGGCAGGCGCGGCGGGCGAGCGGGCACGGCGAGCGAGCGAGCGGGCGGGCGGGCGGAGGGGGTGTCAGGGTACAACATGCCATATCGGCTGCTTCCTTGTGTAGGCGACGACGAGAGAGAGACGGCCGCACCCAGGAGGCAGGACCCACTCAGCGGTGCCATGAGACCGTTGCCTGAAGCCAAGTCTCTAACTGGGGCAAGAGAACGCACGGTGGTGAAGCTACACAGCGGTAAAACGGTAGACCGTTCTGTGCGCTGTGGTAGATATCCAACGATGGGAGAAATAATACTACACACACACACACACACACACACACACACACACACACACACAGACGTATATTCATTCTCTCTCTCTCTCTCTCTCTCTCTCTCTCTCTCTCTCTCTCTCTCTCTCTCTCTCTCCCTCCCATTACGCAACAGACAGACAGTAAATCACACTCAAAAGGCCACAGAGAAACGGACGGCGTGATTGATGGCGAAGGGGTGTTCGTCCATAAATCATCTCTCCAAGTGCAGCGGAAATGGCACCGAGTTGGTGAGGTTAATTTATGGAGTGGTCGCTCCCTCGATCATCACCAGGACTCTGGCTGGGGCCTCACCAGTCATGTCAGGCGCCTCTCCCCACCACGTCGTCAACCAACTCCTTCCTCTCTCCCTCTCATATACTTGACCTTAGCTTACGTCTCTTTAGCATAGACAGGTTAGGTTAGGTTATCTCAAAACACCAGATACCAAAGGTTACGTTATCTCCGGTCAGACTCGATTTCGTAAGACGGTTGGTGTTCGTGTGAAGTTGAAAGGTGCATTCAGGTCTTCACACACACACACACACACACACACACACACACACACACACACACACAATACCCTCTCCGACCCACACCACCACTGGCAGCTCACACGGCAATATGGCAATAAACTGCTGCCACACTCACGTCCCTGAGACCTCCTACCTCCCTCCCTCACCGACGACGCCCCTCCTCCTCCTCCTCCTCCTCCTCCAGCGTCTCGTTCCAATCAGAGCTCGTGCAGAGAACAGTCCTACACCACCCATTGTGAACGTCATGAACACTCCATGAATAAAGTGCATGGCCATGCACATGAACAGCTCAGTGCTCTGTTTGGCTATGGGATATGTCAACTACTGTATTACTGTAACGATCCATTACTTAATTTGCATTCAAGTCCATTATGTATGAACCATACTATTTATTTAGCTTATCTGCCATCATGACTCCTTACATGTATACCTAACCCATAAGCTTATTCAAAGATCAAACCCACCTTGATCCTAAGCTTATTTATGATTGATTAGCTAGTATCTATCATTACATCCCAGTTCTGTAATGTGAGAGGTACCACAACTGCGGTATATATATATATATATATATATATATATATATATATATATATATATATATATATATATATATATATATATATTCTTTTTTTTCATACTATTCGCCATTTCCCGTATCAGCGTGGTAGCGTTAAGAACAGAGGACTGAGCCTTTGAGTGAATATCCTCACTTGGCCCCGTTCTCTGTTCCTTCTTTTAGAAAATCTAAAAACGAGAGGGGAGGATTTCCAGCCTCTCGCTCCCTCCCCTTTTTAGTCGACTTCTACGACACGCAGGAATACGTGGGAAGTATTCTTTCTTCCCTATCCCCAGGGATATATATATGTGTGTGTGTGTGTATGTGTGTGTGTGTGTGTGTGTATGTGTGTGTGTGTGTGTGTGTGTGTGTGTGTGTGTGTCTGTGTGGGTAAATGGGAAGTGGAAATGGTACTATAATGTCGGCCGCTCGGCTAAGATCTATCCTCAAGGTTAATGCTATAGATTCCCAACCTTATGAAAAAGCGGCTGTGGGTAAGGGGGAGCTGACTGACCTGCTGTGAGGGAGGGGGAAGAATGTCATGTGCTGGGGGTTAGGGAGTAGATTGGGGGGGGGGGGGGTGGTTATTGGGGGGAGGGGAATTGAAGGTGAGGAAGGGGGTGAGGGTGGAGATGGAGGTGTTCTGCTTCCCTCCTCCTCCTCCTCCCTGGTTATGTAATATGCTGAAGTAACTCTTTTCTTTTTTCTGTGTTATCTTTTTTGAATCAAACTCAAATCTACTTAAAGGGTTGAGCCGATTGCGTCATGTGTGCGTGTGTGTGTGATGAAAGACTTGAAGATTATCCGTAGGAGAGACAGCTCACGGAGACATAATGTATAAGTAACATATATATATATATATATATATATATATATATATATATATATATATATATATATATATATATATATATATATATCAACTGACTGTTATATTTCTCTCTTGTGTCTACCCTGATGATGTGATTATTACACGAAAGTGCACTTGGGAACTTTTCGTGTTTCATTTTCCCCGTGGACTCATAGGAATATATATATATATATATATATATATATATATATATTTTTTTTTTTTTCAAACTATTCGCCATTTCCCGCATTAGCGAGGTAGCGTTAAGAACAGAGGACTGGGCCTTTTTCGGAATATATATATATATATATATATATATATATATATATATATATATATATATATATATATATATATATATATATATATATATAAATATATATATATATATATCACCCTTCATTGTAGTTAGGTGGCCAGACAGACGAGGAGACAGATGGAGCACATCGGGGACTCCGGGGGAGTGGGGTGGGTTGGGGGAACGGGGCGGTACGTGATGGTAAACACCGCCGATGTCTGGTGGAGGTGGGGGCGGTAGAGAGGGGAAAGAATGGGGTTGGGGGGAATAGGGGAAAGGGGGTGAGGGGATGTGGGTTGGAGGTGGGGGATGTGGGGGTCGGGGGAGCAGGACAGCTTTGTTCAGGAGCGTCAATCAATATCCTGAAGGTCAGAAGGGAGTCTCCTGTCTCCCTACCACCTCCCTTTGCCCTACCCTATACTCGCCCTCCTTCTCCTTCTCCTCCCTCCTCCTCCCTCCTTCTCCTCCCTCTTTCTCTCCCAACCTTGCCTACCGCTGCCATGGGGCTGCCTGCCTTCTCCCCCCCCCTCTGGCACACACCCCCCCTTGCCAAACTGCATCACAGGGTCTGTGTTTCAATCTTTCTGTCTATATCTTACTGCCTCTCCCTGCCTCTCTCTCCCCTCTCCCTCCTTCCCCAGCCTTCTCTCACTCACTCTCTCTCTCTCTCTCTCTCTCTCTCTCTCTCTCTCTCTCTCTCTCTCTCTCTCTCTCCCAGAGGCAACGGGGGATTTTAAGCACCAAGTCATCTACATCTACCTCTCCATCTACATCTACCTCTACCTCACTCGCTTTCTCCCCAAGACAAAAAAGAAAAAAAAACCCATTTCGTAATTGTTGAACGCCTCGCCGTTCGATGCGGTCGACCCACCAGGTTAGGTTCTAAGCACTGAACTGCCTGTTGAGAGAGAGAGAGAGAGAGAGAGAGAGAGAGAGAGAGAGAGAGAGAGAGAGAGAGAGAGAGAGAGAGAGAGAGAGAGAGAGAGAGAGAGAGTATCAGGGCCATCAGGGATTGCCAGGCAGTCATTAAGACGAGCGGTATCAGGCAGCTGATCACCTCATTATCACTGAAGCACACGAAAACAGCCCTCCCCCCTTCCCTCATTCACTCAAAATGACCCCAGAGTCTTCAACAATGAACAATAGAAATATAGATAATCTTTTTTTTCCCCTCTATTTTTCCCCCCTCCTCCTCCCCTCGTGTTACGAGATCCGCATTACCCATAAACTAATTGTCCATTCGAGGTCACTTTTATTTTTCTTTGAATTAGATTTGAAAAAAGAGGAAAGAAATAAGATCATTTTTTTTTCAGATCTAGTTGTATATGGTAAGGGTCTGTCGGCCGCGTGTATACAGACCTAGGTGTATATGGTAAGGGTGTGACAGCTGCGTGTATGCAGACCTAGGTGTATGGTAAGGGTGTGACGGCTGTGTGTATGCAGACCTAGGTGTATGGTAAGGGTGTGACGGCTGTGTGTATGCAGACCTAGGTGTATGGTAAGGGTGTGACGGCTGTGTGTATGCAGACCTAGGTGTATGGTAAGGGTCTGACGGCTGTGTGTATACAGACCTAGGTGTATATGGTAAGGGTGTGACAGCTGTGTGTATGCAGACCTAGGTGTATGGTAAGGGTGTGACAGCTGCGTGTATGCAGACCTAGGTGTATGGTAAGGGTGTGACGGCTGTGTGTATGCAGACCTAGGCGTATGGTAAGGGTGTGACGGCTGTGTGTATGCAGACCTAGGTGTATGGTAAGGGTGTGACGGCTGTGTGTATGCAGACCTAGGTGTATGGTAAGGGTGTGACGGCTGTGTGTATGCAGACCTAGGTGAATCGTAAGGGTGTGACAGCTGCGTGTATGCAGACCTTGGTGTATATGGTAAGGGTGTGACAGCTGCGTGTATGCAGACCTAGGTGTATGGTAAGGGTGTGACAGCTGTGTGTATGCAGACCTAGGTGTATGCTTGGGAGTGGAATACCCTCTGGCGGGACTCATTCATTACCTGTGCCAGAACGACGGTGCGATACTTGAGTTCGGCGGTTCGATCCTTCGACAGGTGTGAGAGCCTACCGCCTCCTCCCGACAGGTGTCTCGGCTTACTGCCCCCTCCTAACAGGTGTCTGGGCTTACTGCCTCCTCCCGACAGGTGTCTGGGCTTACTGCCCCCTCCTAACAGGTGTCCGGGCCCATCCGTCCCCTCCCGACAGGTGTGCAGGTCCACCGCCCCTTCCCGACAGGTGTGCAGGTCCACCGCCCCTTCCCGACAGGTGTGCAGGTCCACCGTCCCCTCCCGACAGGTGTGCAGGTCCACCGTCCCCTCCCGACAGGTGTGCAGGTCCACCGTCCCTTCCCGACAGGTGTGCAGGTCCACCGTCCCTTCCCGACAGGTGTGCAGGTCCACCGTCCCCTCCCGACAGGTGTGCGGGCCCACCGTCCCGTCCTCAGGTAACCAGAGGAAACAGTCAAGGACGAACTTTTGTGCCTCACGAGTGACGGGCCGCCTGATGATGATGGGCCAGGGAGGAGGGGGACGAGGAGGAGAGGGAGGAGGAGGACGACGACGACGAAGAGGAAGAGGACGACGAAGAGGAGGAGGAGGCGGAGGAGAAGGAGGAAGATATTAGCGTGGTAGAAGGGAGAGTAAAAATGATGCCAAACGAAGAGGACGGGAGAAGCAGAGAGAGAAGCAGTAGAGGAGGTTAGCGAGCGCAGCGCGGGATGTGGCCACCATTACCAACCCTCCTCCGTCACCAGGATCCACACAGACTTCCTAAATTACTTTGCCCGCCCGGACGAAAGTCTGCGCTGGGTGCGCACGGCGTACACCTAGCCAGAAAGAGAGAGAGAGAGAGAGAGAGAGAGAGAGAGAGAGAGAGAGAGAGAGAGAGAGAGAGAGAGAGAGAGAGAGAGAGAGAGAGAGAGAGAGAGAGCTAGTCAGTGTGACCACGACTTAAACAGTCCGCGTGGAAGATAAACGATGCAAGAGCTGCTGGGGACGAAGTTGTTGTGTTGTTGATGCATTGGTCTTGAGTCCACACACACACACACACACACACACACACACACACACACACACACACACACACACACACACACACACACACACACGCATACACACACGCGCGCACATGGGGGTACAAATCCAAAAGAGGAACTGCCGCAGACATAGCCATACACAGACAGACAGACCACATGTTTGAAGGAACCTCACCTCCAGTGTCCCCGACCCTTCAAGATCTTGATGTTATTGATTCTCTCAGAATATGGGATGGGAGGGCCAGCCCCATAGTGTGGATAGACACAGAGCACCCCAGAACGCATTCCCAGAGAACATCATAGACCTCGACAACTTCACAGACACCACACACCTCAGAGAGACCAAAGAGTCTTACACTACCCTAGACCCGTGGCTGCACACAATACACCTGGAAGACCCCAGTGACATGGCCTTCCTCAATAGACCATATCTATACCCTCCTCAGAGACCAGACAGTGACAGACCATTCCGGACCTCACCGGTAAGCTAGATACCCATAGACCTTGATAGACAGCCTAAGGCCCTACAGACCGGCTAAACGCGCACTCGTAACACAGGGTGTAGCCTTACACTGCCTGGAACCAGTTATGTTAACATGACAGCAACACACACACACACACACACTGTCGACAAGACACAGGCCTCCTGCAGGCACCGAGCCAAGACCACTCCTAGGGTTCTCTTATAAGAAGCCTTGTTTACTGAAAGTTATAATTCTGTTGTTCTTGCAAAGTTATGAGAAGAAAATTAATTTCATCTTAAAAGGTGAGTTTGTCTTTTTTTTTTTCTTCGACAGAGAACGAACATGACACTGGAAGAACTACCAGCTAAGAGAAGTGTAACGCAGAAGAGCCAAGTCGGGTGTAATGTGAAGGGAAAGGATAATGTTCGAACAAAAGCGATTGGATGGTAAACTGTGAAGTAATGAGTGAGTTGTCGAGTGTAAGGCAGTGAAGTAATGTGTAAACTGTCTGGCCTGAGGCAGAGAGAGAGAGAGAGAGAGAGAGAGAGAGAGAGAGAGAGAGAGAGAGAGAGAGAGAGAGAGAGAGAGAGAGAGAGAGAGAGAGAGAGAGAGAGAGAGAGAGAGAGAGAGAGAGAATCTACCACGCAAGCCCATCCTCACCACACCATCGCTACCACCTCGAACTCTACCACTCTATCATCATGAACTCCACCACTACTTCCACCACTAACGCCACCAGTAACTCCACCACTAACTCCACCACTACCTCCACCACCAACGCCACCACTAGCTCCACCACTAACTCCACTAATACCTCTACAACTACCTCCACCACCAACGCCACCAGTACCCCCCACCATTACCACCCACAGCCATAGGGGACATAATCACCAGCTAACAATACAAATTCATATCATTACTCAAGTCATTGCCTTGCTCAACCCATCCTTAACTGGAGATTCATGTCCCTTCCCAAGCGATGTTGTGGGGACATAATGACACACACACACACACCCATCAGTACCGTCCCAAGTGTCTGGGTTTCGACCCGTGGCAACAGATACCGTGGGAAGATAATGCCATACAACCATACATCACTACCTGAAATGTCTGGAAAGCTCACGCCATCCACGTTCATTTGAACCCTTGTGTCGTCCATGGCTGCCTTAGATATCTCATAAGTCAAAGAAAACGGGACTCATAAATGAATTTATTTCTTATTCATCCTAATTACAGTTTTGAGGCTCTGTGATCCCCTTTTTGGCATAGCCGCCTTCAGGAGTACGACATTACGACCCCTGGGCACGACGGTACGACCCTTGAGTACGATATTCTAACCCCTGAGTACGACGGTACGACCCTTGAGTACGACATTACGACCCCTGAGCGCGACGGTACGACCCTTGAGTACGATATTCAAACCCCTGAGTACGACGGTACGACCCTTGAGTATGAAATTACGACCCCTGAGCGCGACGGTACGACCCTTCCGCACGTACGACAGCCTGACCTCTGACCTGACCCGTACCGGTCACGTCAAAAGCCAAGCCATCGTACCCCAAGGATCGGACCGTCCCAGACCAATCATTATCGATGTCAAATCATTATCAGCACCAGTAAAGGAATTTATTAATCAAATGAATGAATATTCCCTCAAGAAAAAGATTGGCGATTAACAACATGATTGGGAAGGATCAGGTAGCCAGGGCTGGAAGAGAGCCAACAGGGCTCCATCACACACACACACACACACACACCCACACACACACACACACACACACACACCCACACACACACACACACCCACACACACACACACACACACACACACACACACACACACACACACACACCCACACACACACACACACCCACACACACCCACACACACACACACACACACACACACCCACACACACCCACACACACACACACACACACACACACACACACACACACACACACACACACACACACACACAAAGCCACTGATTCATCACTAATGAACTGCGTTTTTGCCATACGTTTGGGTTCAGGAATGAGACAACATCAGAAAGATGAGGGAAACAGACAAGAACACTGAGGCAAAGAAAGAAGGCAGCGGGAAATTGTGGGGGAAAAAAAAGATATTGTAGGATTTTGAGAGACAGATGGAATTAAGCAACTGGGGGGGAAAGGGGTGGGTGGGTGTGTGTGGGATGGTCGGATATGTTAAGAGGAACCGAATCCTCAGCAGCATTCAGATTTTGGACCTGCGCCAACACCACCATTATCAACCAGGCTACGAGCCATAGTTGTGTACATCAGTCCCCCGTCTCGAACCCCATCCCCCGACGCTTACTGTCTCACCAGGTCCCCCAAGGCCCCTCTACAGGTTGTCCAATCCTCCATGCTCGTCGGGTGTCACTTCGGACCATAAACTAAGCTGGAGGGAACGTGTCAGTACCAGCTCTCCAGCCATCGTCTCTATAATCTTCCTACACTCAATTGGACTCCCGTAGACTCAATACATTTGAATTCACAACTTCCATTGTTTCCAAACATTGCCTATACCTTCGCCATATGGTCATAACCCCCCCTTACCCACCACACCACAGGCACTACTAGAACAAGTACAGAAAAGGCCACACAAGCTCATCCTCAGTTTTCTCTCATAGTACCTACTATATTACGATGCACTCAATATACGGGTTGCTCCCGACTCTCTCTCTCTCTCTCTCTCTCTCTCTCTCTCTCTCTCTCTCTCTCTCTCTCTCTCTCTCTCTCTCTCCTCTCTCTATAACCATGAACTGAATCTCCTCATCTGAGGGTTCGGCAGTCGCTATATTCTCGCTACCGTCACCTCCTACCACCAGAAGACGGTACCAAAGCCACACACACACTCGGGTCCATCCGAGATCGTACAGACGGACAACACGTCCAATCTTGCCATCCAACATCAATGACCAGTTGTTGTTTAATTCCTTCCCGTTGTTATAGCCCCACCCTTCATGACGGAGTGTATTTCAGCCTTACAATTCTTTTCCTCTTTTGGCAACAGTTGATTACTCAATGAATAGACAATCGAGATCAATATCGTTATCATTAAGATGGACAATGGAGGAAATGATTGCCATGATCTTACGACGGAAGGAGCCACACACACACAGCAGTAACGTGGGTGAGGCTTTACCAGATATATGGAACCAGAGAGGAGGAACTAACGTTAAAGACTGCAAGGAAATGGGAGACACGCGGTACTAGGCAACTAGACCTAGACAGCAACCCAGTACTGACACACACACACAAACACACACACACACACACACACACACACACACACACACACACACACACGTACGAAAAAAAAGGGATAAACAAGGTCAGTAAAGACTAAGAAAAAAAGGAGTAAATCCTGTTTAAACGCCGGACGTTCCAAGCATAGACGCTCAGCCTGGTGGGAGGGGATGGTTGTACCTCCTTTCGCTGTGGTGGTGGGAGGGGAGGGTCGTGCCGTCTCACACTGCTGTGGTGGGAGGGGAGGGTCGTGCCGTCTCACACTGCTGTGGTGGGAGGGGAGGGTCGTGCCGTCTCACACTGCTGTGGTGGGAGGGGAGGGTCGTGCCGTCTCACACTGCTGTGGTGGGAGGGGAGGGTCGTGCCGTCTCACACTGCTGTGGTGGGAGGGGATGGTCGTGCCGTCTCACACTGCTGTGGTGGGAGGGGAGGGTCGTGCCGTCTCACACTGTTGTGGTGGGAGGGGAGGGTCGTGACGTCTCACACTGCTGTGGTGGGAGGGTAGGGTCGTGCCGTCTCACACTGCTGTGGTGGGAGGGGAGGGTCGTGCCGTCTCACACTGCTGTGGTGGGAGGGGAGGGTCGTGCCGTCTCACACTGCTGTGGTGGGAGGGGAGGGTCGTGCCGTCTCACACTGCTGTGGTGGGAGGGGAGGGTCGTGCCGTCTCACACTGTTGTGGTGGGAAGGGAGGGTCGTGCTGTCTCATACTGTTATGATGGGAGGGGAGAGGGAGGGGATTGTATCCCCTTACACTGTGGTGGTGGGAGGGGAGGTGAGGGTCGTCGTACCCCCTTACACTGTTGTGGTGGGAGGGGAGGTGAGGGTCGTCGTACCCCCTTACACTGTGGTGGGAGGGAAGGTGAGGGTCGTCGTACCCCCTTACACTGTGGTGGGAGGGGAGGTGAGGGTCGTCGTATCCCCTTACACTGTGGTGGTGGGAGGTGAGGGTCGTCGTACCCCCTTACACTGTGGTGGGAGGGGAGGTGAGGGTCGTCGTACCCCCTTACACTGTGGTGGGAGGGGAGGTGAGGGTCGTCGTACCCCCTTACACTGTGGTGGGAGGGGAGGTGAGGGTCGTTGTACCCCCTTACACTGTGGTGGTGGGAGGTGAGGGTCGTCGTACCCCCTTACACTGTGGTGGTGGGAGGGGAGGGTCGTACTCCCAACACTGAGACACTGGACAGACGACAGACGGAGGGAGAAAATGACGCCGGACGGAAGATAGACGGATGAGGGACGGACAAGTGTCTGCCGTGCTTCACCGGCGACGCAAGACGCGAGGATGATAACGCAAATAAACAAAGAGAATAAAGGAAAAAAAAGAAATATGGACGATGACATAGAAAACGGATGTAACTTAGAATAGAAAACAGGTGGTTTCTTGCCACAAGGAAACGAATAGCAATGCGACGCATTGGAAAGAGAGAGAGAAAAAAAAAAACGCAAAAAGGAGGAAGTAAGAGACGTATGATGATAAATGAGACGCATATAGCGAAGAACGACTGTATAGCGAGGTAGAGACACTCACACCGGGGAAGAGTCGCGTATCGTGGCGTGATGAAGACGAGCAGAATACACGATAAAAGCTAAATGAGGGAGAAAGGCTATGAAGAGCCAGAGTTGTCTTGACACGCCACAACCACTTGCCCTTTCCTTACTTTACCTCATACACCTTCCCCCAGATGAATCTCTCCTTCTTCCCCCAGATAAATCTTTCCTTCCCTCCCCCCCCCTCTTAAATAACCCTCTGAAAAAAGTTGTTGAGATACGGACGACCACAGGCGACGCATCTACTAATGATGGGGTTCTTTACCGGCAGAAGACGAGGGTAACGCTACCCTGGGGTACACAACCTAGGGTAGAAGACGAGGGTAACGCTACTCTGGGGTACACAACCTAGGGTAGAAGATGGGGGTAACACCACCCTGGGGTACACAATGGGGTAGAAGATGGTGGCAACACCACCCTGGGGCACACAATGGGGTAGAAGATAGGAGCAACCCTGGGGTACACAATGGTGTAGAAGATGGTGGCAACACCACCCTGGGGTGCACAATGGGGTAGAAGATGGGGGCAACCCTGGGGTACAAGTTTGGGGTAGAAAATGGGGCAACACTTCCCTGGGGTATAGAAGTTTGAGATAGAAGATGAGGCAACACTTCCCTGGGTAATACAAGTTCAAGGTAGAAAATGGGGGCAACACTTCCCCAGGTAACTTTAACTTACGTTCGGCAAGACTGATTAATCTGACGTACAGCGGGCTAGGGATGGCATGAATATGATATACGGGATGGCATGGGTATGATATACGGGATGGCATGGGTACGATATACGGGATGGCATGAGTATGATATACGGGATGGCATGGGTACGATATACGGGATGGCATGAGTATGATATACGGGATGGCATGGGTATGATATACGGGATGGCATGAGTATGATATACGGGATGGCATGGGTATGATATACGGGATGGCATGAGTATGATATACGGGATGGCATGGGTATGATATACGGGATGGCATGAGTATGATATACGGGATGGCATGGGTACGATATACGGGATGGCATGAGTATGATATACGGGATGGCATGGGTATGATATACGGGATGGCATGAGTATGATATACGGTATGGGATAGGTATGATATACGGGATGGCATGGGTATGATATACGGGATGGCATGGGTATGATATACGGGATGGCATGAGTATGATATACGGGATGGCATGAGTATGATATACGGGATGGCATGAGTATGATATACGGGATGGCATGAGTATGATATACGGGATGGCATGGGTATGATATACGGGATGGCATGAGTATGATATACGGGATG
Organism: Panulirus ornatus; assembly: GCF_036320965.1. Taxonomy (NCBI): domain Eukaryota; kingdom Metazoa; phylum Arthropoda; class Malacostraca; order Decapoda; family Palinuridae; genus Panulirus; species Panulirus ornatus. The sequence goes on along the minus strand of NC_092271.1, from coordinate 19,673,457 downwards.
GCATGAGTATGATATACGGGATGGCATGGGTATGATATACGGGATGGCATGGGTACGATATACGGGATGGCATGGGTATGATATACGGGATGGGATAGGTATGATATACGGGATGGCAAGGACATGATATACGGTATGACATGGGTATGACTTGGGTTCGGCATGGGGAGAGGTGGATGGTTGACATGGGAGGTGGTATAGAGGATGGCATGAGGTAATAATCCATACAGTACATTCGAATACCTTCATTTACATCTATGTGTAAACACAGCTTTTAAAAACGCCCCTCAATACTATAAATGACGTAAACGAATACACGTGAAAAGAATCAAGAGAGATGATAAACGAAATAGAAAGATAACAATATTTTGAAATGATTAAAAGACATTAGACATTGATCAAAAGACATTAGACATTGATCAAAAGACATTAGACATTGATCATCAAAAAATGACAAGTAACATTGTAGGGACAAAGTGATCATTTGGCCTGCTAGAAACAGACCCCCTTACACCAGGGAACAAAGACCAAAAGACCACATAAACACATACCATTTCATACCAAGATGACGAAGGCGACATGAAAAAGGAGATGACACAATGGAACTGGATGACCCAACGCTAGAAAGGATCACAAGAAGAGGAACAAGGAGAGGTCAGAATCGGTGACGTTGAACGACACGTAAATAAGGAAGAGGAGAAACGAAAACAAATGGCACTCCCGCAGAGGGACGAACAGAGAAAATGGGAACAGACGACACATGCAGAAATGGACGAACAGAAAATGAAGAAACAGTCGAGAAGGCTTTGTACAGTGAGGCGGAGGACGATATGTATAAACTCCATTTAAGAACGAGAGAAAAAAGGAGATGAGAGAGAGAGAGAGAGAGAGAGAGAGAGAGAGAGAGAGAGAGAGAGAGAGAGAGAGAGAGAGAGAGAGAGAGAGAGAGAGAGAGAGAGAGAGAGAGAGAGAGAGAGAGAGTGTCAGAGGGGGGAGAAGAGGTTCATATATACATATATATATATATAGTCCTGGCCAAGCTTGGGATGGGCCAGCCGGACGACACCTTCGGGCCATATTAATAGCCCGACATTTTCCCGTGCGTGAAGCTCTAGTCTACCGTGGTAATATGGCCCTGTTTACCGTGCTAATATGGCCCTGTTTACCGTGCTAATATGGGCTTGACGGTGCTCGTGTGGCCCTGTTAACTGTGCTAGTATGGCCCTGATTGTGCTAATGTAGCCCTGACTGTGCTAATATGGCCCTGTTTACCATGCTATTATGGCCCCGTTTACCGTGCTAATGTGGCCCTGTTAACTGTGCTAATATGGCCCTGACTGTGCTAATGTGGCCCTGACTGTGCTATTGTGGCCCTGTTTTCCCGAGATGATGTGGCCATGTTTACTGCACTAACGCAGACCTGTTGCAACCTTAGAGTGGCACAAGACCCATATAAGGGATCTTGGAGGTATATAAATAAATCCCAGTGCTTCATTTCATCTCATTTACTCACAGCAAAACATTTATTATGAAATGGGATTATATGTGCACATGTGTATATATGTAAGGTGTCATGACTGTATGCGGTACGTCCATGTGTGTGTATATCCACCAGCATGAGCGTATATTGTTACAGATGTGTGGATATTAACTATAGATAACACTCGTCTGTCTGTCTGTCTGTGTGTCTATCTCGCATACGCGTTGGTCTTTCTTTCAAACCTTCCCTCTCCCTCATCTTCCTCTCCTTCCCTCTCCCTCATCTTCGTCTCCTTCCCTCTCCCTCCCCTTTCCAAGTAAACCGTCAAGAGAAGAGAAGGGAGGCAATTACCCAACTCCCTTAAACTAACCGAGATTAGTGGCCCGTCTGGCTGGCTTTTACCCCTACGGTCATAAGCGTCTAATAAATCCCGTAGGCACACATTATATCATTACACCAGCGATTACATCACCATGAACTCCCGCAATTCTGGGTGGATCATACTCCGCATGACGTGTCTTGGCATTAGCATAAGCACTCGTACCTTCCTCGGGGGTTGTGTGGGTTTTTTTCCTTTGATGTATCGTCCATTTTCGTCTGCGGGGATCTAACTACCCCGATTACCCAATGCTTCGTACAGATGTGGTCACAGAACGCGAGAATTCAGTCAGTGTCCATGGCTACCAACCATGCTATACGGTCTACGTATAATTGACGATAATTGGAAAAAGGTTTATGGGCTACGTTGGTCGTTGTATTACGCTGGGGGTGGCGTTCGACTTCGTCTGACCTTGTTGTAGAAAAAAATAAAGCGAAATCAGGGACGGACTGTCGTAAACGAGGAATACTCTAACGAGAAGATATTGTTAGATGATTGGATGGCCGGCAACCACCCACGAACCAGCGAGCCACGAACGGAGGGGCGGGTAGGCGTCGGCGGCGCAGTGAGCCAACACAGAAATGGATGTCACCTCCTCTCCTCTCTCTCTCTCTAGCTTGGGTTGTTGGCTTTTCTTTTTTATGCTTCACCGTCAGGCGTGTTGCTGGAACACACAGACACACACACACACACACACACACACACACACACACACACACACACACACACACACACACACAAACACACGCACATAATCACTGACACCGTGGCAATAGTGTCTCCCTCCCCGGCGTTGAGCCATCGGTCGAAGGAGGGCTGAACGATCTCCAGGGGGCTTCACTGAGTGTCATCAGGAGACTTGGGATCCAAACCTCAACTCTACAGACACTCCTCCTTGACACGGCTCCACCTCTCCACCATGTCCAGTGCAATGCTCGCGGTGTCACATCCCTCCTGTTCCTCCCCTCTTCTTCTAGACGGCATCTGTCTTCCTCATGCGCTTTGCTTTGAAACCCACAATCCCCAAGGGCGCCCCTTCCCTTCGCTGTTAATATATCGATATATTCAAATACATTGATGAATATACTGATGTGATTAAGTATACTAAGTGGTTTAAAGCAATTTGGCGACCTGGCTGTACGTAACACAGGGGGCTACGGGGGAGGGCTGTAACTAGGCGGAGTTCAGACAGGCCACGAAGCTGGCAAGAGGCCAGAAATGAGGCGAAACAGTGTGTCTAGGTCAGGGCTTCTCAACCTGTGGTCCATGACCCATTTGCTACGGAAAAAGCAGAAAATGAACTCGTACAACCGTGCATTACAACACAGACCTTACAAACGAGATTGAGTTCACGTCGCTAGATACTCCTCTCTGCTCACTCCTCAGGTTTCTGCCGACAACACTGATAGCTTTGTGAGTGCTCATGTTATACTCTACTCGCGTTATACTCACGTCATGTATACTTCAGTTATACTGTAATCACGTTATCCCTTACTCACATCATACTGTACTCACGTCATACTGTACTCACGTTATCTTGTACTCACATCATACTGTACTCACGTCATACTGTACTCACGTTATCTTGTACTCACATTATACTGTACCCACGTTATACTGTGCCCTTGTCATACGGTACTCAACATAATCAATGATATAGTTTCAGTAACTGCAACCTCCAGCCTCTGAAATGTACGGAAGGTGGTCCACAGACTAGAGGAGAGGCATTTAGTGATCTACGTAGACTCTTTGTTTACGTTAATCTCTGAATAGAGTATGATGGTATAGGAGGGCGAATAGAGTTCATCAAAAGCCCTCTCTCACACACACAGCCTGAGAGATGCGATACATCTATCATCTTCCGTGTATGCGTACATCATACAGCTCCCTTGATACGCCCAGAGAAAACGGTATAGTGGATACGGTCGTGGTGGTGGTGGTGGTGGTGGTTGCACTTAACCAGGAAATCGAGAGGGTGGAAGGAGGTGATCCAAAGGTGTCTGTGAGGCGACCACGGTGCCGGGTTACTCTCGCCAGTGACCACAACAACATGGCTAGAGTAGTCCTGGACGGGCCGTCCCAGGTCTCTAGTTCACTCCCGCCCTCGACCACAACAATAAGGCCATATTTCTGGTTGGCGGGGAGAGGTGGTGTCGGGTTCATCTCCCTACCGACCACAACAATACAGGTGGAGGTCTGCAGGTCGGCGGCGGAGAGCGCATCGCAGAAGACCTTGCCCAGACGAGACTTGACCACAGGGCAGCATTCACGACCTTGGAGAGAAAGTGACAATAGCTGGGGAGGATGTACTCGTCTGTGTGATTATCTCGCTACAATACGGGGAGTTCTACACTCGTAATTGTGTGTGTGTGTGTGTGGAAAGCGAGTGAGGTCCTACTGTCGTTGCTCAGCTGTATCTTTTTGTAGCTGTATGTGGGCGTGCGTCGGAACGCTTCCCGTACCAATAAATGTAGATAGTCTGTGTCTGTGAACGTAGTAGTGTGGTTGTGGCGGCCGCGTCGGTCCGTATCAGCAGAAGCAGTCACGTGCCTGCGGCGCGCGTCACGAGTTCTTACGGGCAATCGTCTGTAACACTGACCTCCATCACAGGTGGTGACGCTCTCTGACGTGAAGGGCAGCTGGAAGGTGTTGGCCAGACGCGTTCATCTGGTTGCATAAGAGGCTGGCTGTACGAGGGAGGAGGCTGGTCAGGATGATGAAGAAGGGAGGAGACTGGAAGAAGGATTGAGGAAGGAGGAGGGATGCATATAAGCTCCCTCCTTCCTGGGTGAGAGGGAGGCAGTGGTGCCCCAGCTCCCTTCTTCCAGGACGGTTTACCAACTCATCGTCTTCTACTGAGGTATACCAACCCATCATCCTCAACGGAGGTATACCAACCCATCATCCTCAACGGAGGTATACCAACCTATCATCCTCAACGGAGGTATACCAACCCATCATCCTTAACAGAGGTATACAAACCCATTTTCTTCAACGGAGGTATACCAACCCATTATCCTCAACGGAGGTGTACCAACCCATCTTTCTCAACGGAGGTATACCAACCCATCATCCTCAACGGAGGCATACCAACCCAGCATCCTCAACGGAGGTATACCAACCCATCATCCTCAACGGAGGTATACCAACCCATCTTTCTCAACGGAGGGTATGCGTCGACGTGGCCTCGATACATTTGCAAATGAGGAACTCATGTAGACACATTTCCAACTGGATTATTCAATTCTGTGGATTAACTGTGTCGCTATGAATATACCAATATTTTGATGGCAAATACACAACGATACATGTACACGCATATCCAACAATAATAAAAACTGAACTGTTACTGAATTGTTTGTATACATAAATTTGACTTAAATATATATATATATATATATATATATATATATATATATATATATATATATATATATATATATATATATATATATAAGTATACCTTATACATTGATTCTGTCCCTTTCCGAACAGGATTTTGAATTGCATCGAAGCAAACTGAAAACCCAGATATGAACGCAAGCCTGCCCTTCTCTCTCTCTCTCTCTCTCTCTCTCTCTCTCTCTCTCTCTCTCTCTCTCTCTCTCTCTCTCTCTCTCTCTCTCTCAGATCACTAATGCAACAGTCCCACACAGACACACACACACACAAAAAGAAATAAAACTGGTGTGGCCCAGTTATGCAGCGAGCCAGAAATGCCTTTACTATCAACTAGATTTTCGCAGTGAAATTGGTAGGTGGGAGTGACGCTATATAGACCTTACGATGCTGCAGGAATATATATGTGGGAGTCGTGACGTCCTGATTTCATTCAACTGCTGATTGGTGGGCATTCTGTGGCTTCTGAGTTGCTGATTGGTTCATGATAATTGGGTTTAGCCAGTCACCGAGTATTGACTGGGGTGATAGAACGATGACGTATTACCTTGCCAGCTTACTGCATCGCTCGGTGATGACGTTGAATAGATCACAGACCCTGATTGGCTGATTGAGTGATGACGTTATATATAGAGATATATGTATATATATATTACCGAGCCGAGGAATTTCCCTTGGTTGTTGACGTCTCTTGGCCCTGACGAGTGCCTGGCTGGCTAAATGGGGGATAGTAATGACATTTGGGGGGTTAAGTAAACGAGGGAGTGATGTCTTCATACCCCGTTAACCTAATTTCCAGACAGATGAGTGACGCTGGTGTCTATTAGCCTCTAATTGGCCAGCCGAGTAATGACGTCCTTGCACGCTGGGGGCCGCCCTCCCCCTGATTGGCTGACTGATAATATGCCAGCAGCAGCATTTTGGCTGGTAATCGCCCGACACGTGAATGGTGGACGAGGTAATTGCATCCGGCCAGCAGCGACACGCAGGGACAGAGGGATGGAATGAACCATTTTTCGTCACCGCTGATATATTTCCCAGAGGCTCGCGGCCAATCACACGGGCCATTTGTGCGCGAGTCTCTGTATATAACAAAAATAATAAAAAGAAAACTCCTCCTCTTGCCTCTGTCCCCCCCTTGGCCATGTCTGTTTGCTGCAGAGAAACCTGGAAGGTTTTTATGAGTTCTTCCTTTATGAGTCTGGTTGAGGATCATTGCTGCTGAGGCTCTTACTCCACCATCGAGGACGACCCGATGGCTTTCTGGCTTTCTCAAAGGGAGAGAGAGAGAGAGAGAGAGAGAGAGAGAGAGAGAGAGAGAGAGAGAGAGAGAGAGGGAGAGAGAAAAGGTATTTTACAGAAGAGCGAAGTGGACCGAATATTTTGGTCTTCCTTTCGCGTCTATCGATCGAGAATGATAGACGAAGAACATGAGAGGATGTTGTGGTATGCCTCCTTTGTGTGTATATAAGGATGTGAGCAACGACACCCCCCCCTCCCCCCCCTCCCCCCCTCCCCTTCATAATCCATTATCGTAAAACTGTGATTTGAATTTTATGAGCTGGATCCTCATCATTGCCTCTCTCAACGTCTCCTGGCTCCTGTCAGCATCTTCACCATCATCATCATCACCATCATCATCATTCATCCCCAACCCCTCCCTACCTCAGGCCTCACTATATCGTCTTCGGTCCCCCCCGCGTCATGATCACCACCATCATCATTGTCTTCATGATCAACCATCATTATCAAAACTGTTCAGAGTATCAAAATTAGTCAGTCACCTTCCATTCCCATCTCTGTCACTATATATTTTAGCGAGCAGAAGTCATCATCCCGAATCACTATCAAATTGTACGGACGTCATGATTCACCATATCGTAATGCATCACCATATCACAGAACACTATAACGTATTCTCTTTACGTCAACACACACACACACACACACACACACACACACACACACACACACACACACACGGTAATCAGCTTATCTTCCCATTTCATCAACCACATTACCCAATACAGTCGGGCATGGCGGAGTAATTCCCGTGAGATCTGCTCTCTCTGCCCAAAATGAATTTCGTTTTTGTTACGTCATCGCGCGTCAGGCAGTTCCTTCTCATTCCTTATCGACTCGTTCCTCAATATACAAATAGAACCACCCTCTGGGTTGGGGGAGTTGGGGAGGAGGAGGGGAAGAGAGAGGAACGTGAGGCACTTGATGAAGTCAGTCTAATTCAGCATAATGGTCACTCACTGTGGCTTGTGGCTCTCAAGACACGTTTTTCCCTCCACCCGTCTGTGAGTTTGAGGACCAGATGCCCCCCGGTGGCTAAAGAAAAGCTAATCTACGTTTCATGAAAAACGAGAGAGAGAGGGTGGTGGGGGATGCGGTGTGCGCGGGCCAAGTGTTGTGGAGGAGGAAGGAGGAGGAGTAGGACACTGGAGGTATCCTGTAGTATTCAGGACTGTATGGACCCATGTATGATTACAGTGTATACTTTGTATACGGACAGTGGCATGTATATTTGCGTATAAACTGCCCTATTACCGATCGTATGCATAGTCTATATGTATGAATGACAATCTGTATAACCTTTACTATGCTATATGCCCACGGTATGTCTGACCCAACCGGCAAAATAACGAGCGCTGTGCAAGACTGACGAACCAACAGACGTGTGGCGGTGTCGCCCAGGAACCAACAGGTCGACGACAGCATGGAAAAGTTTGAAGACTTCACCAGTGACGTTCCTCTTGAGACAATCCATATATTGCTCAAGGCCTTAGATATCTTAATTTTCTTGCATTGTGGTGGTGAAGGACTGAGAGATGGGTAGGAAAACTGCAGGTAACACTATGATTTATCAAGTACACAGGTGGTGTACCTCAGGGCGAGCTGCTGCAGGTGGTGCTGGATTAGAGTAGAGGGTGAGGCGAGTAATGGCGAGATGAAGTTGGCAAGATTACCTTGGTGATGATGCATGAGAGATGGTCGGTCTGATAGGCGATGGTGCAGGAGCCAAAGATGAGGCAGGCGTCCCCAAGGTGCTGGTGCCGGAATGTCGAGCATGAGACGCTGTGTGGCGTTACTGCGGGAGATACAGGGTGCGGTGAGGTAAGAGTCCCCTGGGAGAAATAATTAAACGCCGGGTCTCATGGTGCTTCTAAAGGAGGGAAGAAGCGTTGCGAAGTTCCTAAGTTAGTGGGCGGTTGCCGGAACTTTATGTATCGGGCTGCAGGAGGAGGCGTAGCAGATGATGGGCGTTAGCGATGGTACGCGGGACTAATGCCAATGGAGGTAAAAGCCCGAAAAACTTCGAGCTAATACCGAGGAAGCTCACGAGACACGAGACACCACAAAGCTCTTGCCAGAGAGTGATAAACCAGGAGTCACATGGTTGAAAGTTTCCAGGCGCAGGGGTGTGCTTGAAGTGTCTCCTAGCGTGTGAAAATGCTTGACTGAAATAGATGTTGATCCCCCGGCTATCCGTGCGCGTCTGGGTCGCGCCACACTGCGGGGGTAATAATGGTAGAGTGGTGGCAAGGGCAGTTACACGACGATGACCCCTGGTGGATTAAGTTAAGGCCTAGGACTGGTGGGAGTCTGGACGCGGGCGAACCTCCCGTTGTGAAGGTCAGGGTTAGCGACATCTACAAGATTAGGTGGGTCACGCGAGGTCATTGTTAGGTGCTCGATGAGATGATGACAGAGGACAAGGGAACTGATGCTGGACGTGAGGGTAATTGTAACACAGCGTAAGGTCGCTGTCAGAGGTCATACAGGATATGTGGAGTGGGAGATGTCGCTTTAGGAGAGGAGGTAATACAATGGACTGTGACTAACGTAGAGAGAAGGCTGTAGGAGTCTGTGTGTAGTGGATGCAGGCGGTGTGTAGGGGGTCTGTGTATCATGGAGGGAGGAAGTGTGGTGGACTGTTTCAGAATGTATAATGAAGGGAGGAAGCGTAAGAGTGTATAATGGAACAGAAGAAAGAGCAGGGGTATGAAATGAAGGAAGTATAACGAGGTGTACGAGTGTACTATGATGGGAGTAAATGGTTGAAGGGGTATATAATGAAGGGAGAGGGAGGAGGTATAGAAATGCATAAAAAAGAGAGGGGAGGAGGTATAGGAGTGCATAATGAAGTGGGTCAGAGAAGGAGAGAGTTGGGGACAGTATAATGAAAGGAAAAGGCGTTGTGGACAGTTTATAATGAAGGAATGAGGTGAAGTGAGCTGTATATCATAAGAAGAGGAGGTGTGGAGTGTATAATGAAAGGGGAAATATATATATATATATTTATCCCTGGGGATAGGGGAGAAAGAATACTTCCCACGTATTCCTTGCGTGTCGTAGAAGGCGACTAAAAGGGGAGGGAGCGGGGGGCTGGAAATCCTCTCCTCTTGTTTTTTTTTTTTAATTTTCCAAAAGAAGGAACAGAGAAGGGGGCCAGGTGAGGATATTCCCTCAGAGGCCCAGTCCTCTGTTCTTAACGCTACCTTGCTAACACGGGAAATGGCGAATAGTTTGAAAGAAAAAGAAATATATATATATATATATATATATATATATATATATATATATATATATATATATATATATATATATATATATATATCCCTGACGACAGGACACCAACCTCTGTATTTACTTATGTAAACCAAAGCCAACTGTAAACCCTTACCTTCCGAACAAATGCGCCATAAACAAGTGACATGTGTGGTGAACGCACATGAAAGGTGATATAAGTGCCAAAGGCGCGTCACAAAAAAGGGGATCCATCATCCACCGTAAACAGTCAAGGCAAACACAAACAACAGGACGATGTATGCGGTCTTGTTTACACCACCCTCGCTGCAACATATGGTCTGGACCACCGAGTCAAACTGCCATAAATGAACTGAAGACACGAGTGGCGTTATGGTGGTGTTAAATAAAGGACACTGAAGCCTCATGAGAAGGAAGGTTATTGACATTCTTTGTCGTGGTTGACACAGACCAGACCTCCCGCTTCCCCTCCCCTCACTCTTACAGCCACCACAGCCATGGGTGGACGCACAGACCCTCCAACAGACCCTCCCCTCCCCAAGTGTTCCAGTCACCACAATCATGGGTGACACAGACCCACTCCGGCCCTTCCCCCCAGTGTTTCAGTCACCACAGTCATGGGTGACATAGACCTACTCCCCCTTCCCTCCCCAGTGTTTCAGTCACCACAGTCATGGGTGACATAGACCACATCCAAGTGTCCCAGTCGCCACAATTATAGGTGACACAGACCCTCCAGTCTTCCAGCTACCACAATCATGGGTGACACAGATCCCCATGAGCGTTCCAGCCACCACACCCATGACTGACACAGATCTCCAGTGATCACCCCAGCCATAGCAGACACAGACAGACCCACAGTGTTCCAACGACCATTAATCATGGCTTCCACCAGTGGCTGACACAGACGCCCGCACCCACCCACCCACCCACCCAGCGTTCCACTCATGGCGTATGTATACATATATTGGGCAGCGGATGAGCTCCAGGACCAAATATCCGATGCCTTTCAATTACAACTTCCTTTATTAGCTTGTATCTGGGGGATCCAATATGCCCCCTTTTGGTGAGGTTCCAGCCTCCCATCCCCCCCAACAAAAGGTCTATGAATCCCAGCTGGGTACATTTTCCCCACCATCGCCATGCAGGAAGTGAAGTGGCTCTACCTAAATGGATGATTTTGACTAACTGTAAACACGCATGAGAGAGAGAGAGAGAGAGAGAGAGAGAGAGAGAGAGAGAGAGAGAGAGAGAGAGAGAGAGAGAGAGAGAGAGAGAGAGAGAGAGAGAGAGAGAGAGAGAGAGAGAGAGAGAGAGAGAGAGAGAGAGAGAGAGATATTACTAACTGAAGGCTAACAACACTACAAGTCTCGGGGGGGCTTATAGAATGGCAGCGCCTGCGAATCTTACTGATCGAGTCTGTCGTTCGGAAACTCATGCGTCAGACTGGGAGGCACCCCGAGCATGAAGGAGGTGGGGGTGGGGGGTGGGGGTGGTATGTGGGGGGGGTGGTATGTGGGGGGGTGGTATGTGGGGGGGGTGGTATGTGGGGGGGGGTTAAAGCTTCGTGAGGGGGGGAAACGACCGGTGGGACACACACACACACACACACACCTTCCACAGACGGGCGGACGTACACACACCTCATTATCATCACACGACCCTCGACCCGAGGTTCAGTCTAGTGGACTTGGCTCATTGGCGCGCTGGGGGTCTTCAGGGTTGGCAGGGAAGATGGAGGAGGGTGTAAGGGGGTGTGGTGGAGTTGAGATGTATATAACTATCTATCTATAAATCTATCTATCTATCTATCTATGTTTGTTTACATTTGAGCATTGCGTAAAAAAGCATGAGAGCCTAAAATAAAGAGGATGATACATGCACGTTATACCTATACTAAGAGTATCTATACAGGGCACAATGTTTATAGTCAGTCTATAAACGTTACTTGAGTAATCATAGGAACATCGCAAAAGCTCAGCTTGAATTGAATGATAAAGAAAGACAGAGACAAAATGTCTGAGGTAAATTGAAAAATGAAAAATCCCTAATAATCTTTACCTTACATCAGTTGCATTTAAAGGTGACGTAGGTGAATAAGTATGTAATTGAATTAATCTCATGATCAGCACGAACTAATTACCGAATCGCCAATCCATACGTTTTCCATCAGTACATAATCACGTTTATAATCTCCCAGTGTCTGTTGCGTATATTCCTCTAGTTGGCCAGTACCTCCCTAGACAGCAAACTGTTAGCTCTCCAGCCTCTCCTGTAGCAACAGGAACAGCCCTTAATATGGATAACAACGAGGCATCTGAGTTCTGTTAGATCTAGATTAGAATTCTGGTTGTTTTCGTTGTATGTTTTAACGTGAGCACCAGCCAGCCAGGGACGAGACCCAGACGACGACAGGAGAAGGAGGAGGAGGAGGAGGAGAAGCTTTCTTACCCCTGAGTCTTTGTTGTCAACACGGACGTCGTCCTGCAGTTTGCACTTCGTCTCTCAAAGGGTCCACACTTTCTCGTTCCTGAGCTCCGGAGCGCAAGTCTCGAGCTGTCTCTTGGCTCCTGTCCTCGCGCATAGGTCAAACCGAAACATCATTTTATCGTCGCTCACGTTTTTTTTTTTCTCCCTCCAGTGGAGGATGATGCCCCGCCATCCTGCATGGCTTAGCCACTCAAGCCGAATATCTCTAAGGTGGAGTACATACACACAGACATCGAGCACAACCTTCCCCACATCAACCCAAGCTATACCTGCTAACCGGACGCCTAACCCAACACCTCAAGCAGCCAACCTCGCCAGACTTTAAGTCTTCCACATCAGCTCTACACACACACACACACACACACACACACACACACACACACACACACACACACACACACACACACACACGCACACACACACAAAGACCGACTGGAGCACAATACAAAAGACATTCTCCTCTGATGGCATACCAGATATGATAACTCCTCACCTGATCCACCCAACCCACATAGTACAGAGTATCCAAATCCCATTGAACTTTCATTAGAGATGATCTCCCATTCCTGTATCATACCAACTCACACTGTATCACCACCACCTCTAACCAAGCCAACAAAACCACATACGACAAAGACATAGATTATGAAACAGACCACAACCCTCACCCTACAAGATGCAGACCCCACGATGCAGGGAAACCAGCTTAGACAAGATCACTCACCATCATTATGAATGAAATCTAAACTCTAAACTATACCAATAGACAAATTGATACTCCCTTCACAACACCATGAATCCTAAGACACACACACACACACACACACACACACACACACACACACAGTGTCCACAATGGTCAATGATGCCCGAGAGAGATAGTGGAACACTAGCGACAAGACCCAACACAAGTCGAGCCTGACCACCACTGTGTTTATGACGACCTGGAGAACGTGACACGTCCTGAAGTCTGTTTTCCCTCCTCAGTGGTGTGAGTGAGTCGAATACATCTCATCTTTGTAACAGTTAGAAAATGCGTGGTTTGTGCGAGTCTCTCTCTCTCTCTCTCTCTCTCTCTCTCTCTCTCTCTCTCTCTCTCTCTCTCTCTCTCTCTCTCTCTCTCCTTTCTTGTTGTTGTTGTTGTTGTTGTTTTTGTTGTTATTGTTGTTGTTGTTGTTGTTCTTCTTCTTCTTCTTCTTCTTCTTCTTCTTCTTCTTCTTCTTCTTCTTCTTCTTAGTCTTCTTCTTCTTTCTTGTTCTTGTTGTTCTTCTTTTATCTTTTCTTTTTCTCTTTCTCTTCTCCTTCTCCATCACCTCTGTCTCTCCTCTTCTTCCTCCCATTCCCTCCTCCCTCGCTCCCTCCCTCGCCATAACTCTCCCGCAGTAAAACTTCCCTGGACGCCACTATAACGTAACCCCGGGGAGGGTGTTGTCCAGCTCTGGCTGGGGCTGTCCCTTCCCGTCTCTCATACAACGACGTAATCCTTACGAGAGTCAGAGGGCCATTTACCATATTGCCTGTCGTTAGTATAGCTTCCCATTTTCCCTCTGCTGGTGCACGCAGGTCTTCGCATAGGACTCGGAATGTACAATCCAGCCGGAGAGATCGGCGTTCTGGCATCCTGGAGGGCTTGAGGGCCTTCAGGACGAAGAAATATCTGGGGTTGAAGGACGCGAAATTTGGTGGATTTTGTGGTACATTAGATGCTGTTCTAGTCTGTGTACAGGTGTCGCAGGTTCAGCGTTGGTGTATGATGAATAGTTGCTGGTGCAGACTGTGTGTTGGCGTTGACTCCGTTTTGGTGGTGACAGTGTTGGTGGATATTGAGTGTTGGTGGGTACTGAGGGTTGGTGGAGACTGATTGGTGGTGAGTACTGAGTGTTGGTAGAGACTGAGTGTTGGAGACTGACTGGTGGTGAATTCCGAGTGTTGGTGGATAGTGAGTGTTGTTGGAGACTGACTCTGATGGTGAATACTGAGTGTTGGTGGATACTGATTGTTGGTGGAGACTGACTGGTGGTGAATACTAAGTATTGGTGGAGAGTGAGTGTTGGTGGATAGTGAGTGTTGGTGGATAGTGAGTGTTGGTGGAGACTAAATGGTGGTTAATACTGAGTATTGGTGGAGACTGAATATTGGCGGACACTGAGTATTCATGGAGACCAAATGTTGAAACAAATAAAACATTGATAAATGTCATCTCAAACATTACGGTGGCGAAGGCCTCCATTCCATTATAGTGAGCCTCCGTTCCCGCCACAGCGAGAAGGAGACGTTTGACCCTCGCCCAGAAGAGAGTTATTCCACCCTGATGGTCAGCCCTACACACCACGGCTCCCAGATCAAAAGAAAACGCCTCCGACGACGATTTACGAGCAGGAAACTGGACTATAAACCTTGCTGTTTATGTTTCTCTCGTTTTCCATGAACATAGGACCAAATATCCGTTTTCTCTGCCTGGTCCTCCTCACCACATTCTCTTCCCCTTCCTCCGCCTCCGCCTCCTCTTGTTCTTGTTCCCCAGCGCTGGAACGACGTTTAAAAACGTCCTTGACACTTGGATATCTCTGGCCGCTAATCTACAATGCACTTGTGTGCGGTGTACGCATCCATGTCTCGGTGTATACGCATTCCCGTGTTTCCTGCGTATCAGTGGGGATTATCTGGTTGTGAGATGCGTCCCCCTGCATCATACACATCGACCCGCAGGATGTTCCACATGTGTTACATAATGGGGACGTCTGGTTCATTACGCGAGCATGTCATCCTCCGCTGAACATCTAGTTCCAGCGGGCATGTACGTGTCGCCCCCGCGGCACCAGAGCACAGTCCATCCGTGTCCCGCTCTTCCTCATTCTCTGGGTCTTATTATCCCAGTTTTTCTCTCTCCACATATTTTTCCCGGGGCATTACGCGTCCGGGTGAGGCCCTTAATGTTCTCCACGTTTCCGGTGGGGGCTCTCGTAATCCACACATTTTTCTTGGAGGTGAAGTGCATCAAAAAACTTCCTTTTCCTTCTCTCTCTCTCTCTCTCTCTCTCTCTCTCTCTCTCTCTCTCTCTCTCTCTCTCTCTCTCTCTCTCTCTCTCTCTTCCAGGATGGGACGTCCCGATCGGTGGGGTTGCAGAGGGAAGGAGAGGGATGGTGTGTTGGGGGAGGGATGCCTACCTCGAGGCCAATACTGTGTATTTGTCGGTTAAAGGGAATATTCCACACACACACACACACACACACACACACACACACACACACACACACACACACACACCCCACGACGTCGTCGACTCGTAGTGCTTTAGGCAGGTCGCGTTCAAACCTCCCCATTTTCCAGAACCTTGGCCTTGGCTCGAGGTCGTGTTCAAATCTTTCTCCTCCCTCCCCCCCGCAAGACTTTTGCTCAGCTCGAGGGGTGCGCGCGCGCACTCAACCTCTCTGGGTTGTTGTGACTGATGGATGAAAGGCGCAATGTAATTATCCACTCGTGAGCAGCTGGGCTATTCAGCGGGCGGAAAATCGCAGTCTGGCTAGCGGGTGGCTTGACCGTGAGGCGAGGGGGGGAAGGATGAGGTATCAGTCACGCTCGACACTAGACAAAAAAAAAACGGTACCGGACGCAGACGGGATGACATGTGTACGGCACCAGACACGGACGGCACACATGACCTCTACCTGGCTGCCCGCACTAGGTCATCACAAGGAAGCTTTTCCGCTCGCTCCTCAACCCTCCGCAAACTTCATTCCTGTGGTCGACACATCTTTTTTAACAGCTAACTTACTGTTATACCACAGCTTCAGCTCAAGAGTATATCGCTGATAACTTTATCATCTTACTGCCTTCCTTTACCAAGACAGGTCATTTACGCATCGTTAATAGGTAAATGACCCTCTGTGATCAACTGCTGTTACTGAGCAGCTAAATGATTGTTGATAGAAGGGTTAGGATCAAATCGACACACGGGATCCTTGAAGATGGAACAAGAATACTAATATCTTATTTCTTTGTCGCGTTCACTCGACAGCTCATTTCTCCCGGCCTTTCGCGCCGTCATTGGAGGAGGTGAGGATGAACGAGACAGACAGACAGACAACCCACGTACAAACCCCCACACACCACCAGGGCTGGACCCAGACAGGCAGCTTGCAACACCCTCACCAGAACAGGAGACACGCTACTCCTACACACCTTCAAACACTCCAGCAGGGCATGATATACACACAGTCCTCAAACTTCCTCAACCATTCCCCCCTCACTCAGGCAATCTCTAGATAGCCTCTACACTACTCACCAAAAAAAAAATAGACAGATCCTATACAGCCTCCAGACTCAAGCAGGACAAGCTGTGCCACAATCCCTCTGTCGCTAATGGAACTGCTCAACACGTATTTACCGCCCTTCTGCATACCCCTCTGGAAAGATTACGTTTCCAGCACGTAACTGTAAGAGGATCCAGGCAAGGGTCCAGACATATCCAGTCACCAGGGGATCCACTCTTTCTCCACCACTGTGTATCATCCTAACATCTGTTACTCCACTAGGATAATGTTATTTCTCTTCTATTTTTTACAAGTTGGTTCTATACAAGAATACCAGATATTCATAAAACTTTAGGAGCCAATTAGATCACACAAACAGGTTCCAGTTCTGTGTGGGAGAGGGATCACGTGGATGGAAGTGGCCCGGATCGATTCATCGGAACGGTGTTATATGGCATTAGATTCGAGGAACGGCAGTGAGTGTGTTGTTCGCCACACACTCAACCACAACCGGTGACTGAGGACTATCACAGCAGGGACTATGGTCGTGCTGAGACCGTCTCACGGAGACAAGTTTCACGTACTTTTAACACTTGTGTTGCCGTCCCTTCCACACCCCCATTCCGTCCCTTAACCTTGTATATATGTACCATATCCCTGCCATGTGTGTGTGTGTGTGTGTGTGTGTGTGTGTGTGTGTGTGTGTGTGAACCAGCGGTGACACACAGGTCACTGCTCACATCCGTCCACCAGGCGCTCCCTCCATGGCCAACGGATGCTCCTTCCGCTGTCATTCAACACATTCACTTTGTCTGTCCACAAGTTCAAAGTTCACTACACGTTCGTTACTCCACTCACACACTTTTGAGACGCAAAATGAACAAGTTCAACTCAGTCTTCTGGGGGGAAAAATAATGATTCCTATCACTTTTACATTCCTCACATATCATCCTTACAGCTTCCTACATTATTATCACAGGTATTTGTATATTGAAACATATGTTCGTAAATCAAACACCAGAATATCAAATCAGATTCAGCATCACGACCCCTAAGTCCTGACAAACCTTGGTGTCATCTGAGAGAAGATAGATTTAGCTTTTTCGAAAAGGACACAATTCCAGTCTACCCCATCAATATCATATATATATATATATATATATATATATATATATATATATATATATATATATATATATATATATATATATACTTTTCCTTACTGAACACACGCAGGTCCTGAGTGACTGACGGGTCCGCTGTGATACCATCAGACGGGTGGAGGATGACGCATCGCGACCGTCTACATGTAAATCCTATGCAAATGTCGACCTGCATGAAAGGTCCACTATAGGGAGGGGAGCAGGGTGTGTGTGTGTGTGTGTGTGTGTGTGTGTGTGGAGCCGCCGGACACCGACCAGAGGATTGTAGTTGAGGGAGAGGAGTGACTGTCGTGCAAGGGGCGTTGCTCGGCTCCAGGGGAAGTCAAGGACGTGTCACGTCGTGTCTGGGACACGCCTTGGACACGCCTGGGATTAATAGGGCGTTGCTCAGGTCTGGCGCAAGTCAAGGACGTGTCATATATGTATGGGACACGCCTGGGATACAGGGGCTTATGGGGTGTGGCGCAGGTTTAAGGACATGTCACACCATGTCTGGGACACGTCAGCATCCCACAGGAGGTCTGTCTGATTGAAATTGTGTGATGGAATGCCACGTCTGAACAGGTGATGGAGAGACGGCAAGAGAATACGTGTGTGTATGTGTGCGTCAAAGGACAAGTGTAATCATATTTTATATGGGTCCAGGAAGGGAGGGAGTCATGAATCACCTGTGGGTCAAGGGCAGGTCCACCTCATGTTAAGGGTAGGGTCGAGTCATGGTGGGTGATGATGATAGGGTCAGTATATGGGTGAAAGTGATGGAAGACAGGAAGAGAGAGGGTCAAACTGAAAAAAAAAAAAAATACACGTGATTTGATATTAGGTCAGTGTGTATTCATAGAGACATAACCATCACCCCTCGCATCACCAAAGAGTGATGCAGGGAAGAATATGGCATGTAATGACTGTACGAAAAGATGTAACTCAGTCCATAAAGATTCTAGATCCGATACAGCTTATGGCCGTGATGAGAGTTCACTCTCAGGACTCAGTAGGTAAGCAAAAGCACTAGGCAGGCTCAGCGAGATTCTGATAATGGCCTTGTATCAAAACACCGTGTCATAGGAATAGAAAGAAGCAGGTGATGTACCTGTTTTCAAGAAAAGAGTTTGATAAAACATACTTGAGTAGAGTTTAGTATTATTGAGAGCCTCTGCTTGTATACTACTGGATAAGGTAATCAGGAGGTAGATCAATGGATATTTGCAAAGGAAAAACTTCCCAGATGAGAAGCGACTGAGATCTAGAAGTAAGAATCTTATATTACTAATCTTTTGGATTTCCAAGAAAGAATGAGAATTTTCCTAGATGAAACAGATGGGTAAGTCAACTGTGTGTGTCTTTTCGACTGCCACGATCCACAGAATGAACGAAAGAATTTTAGGTTTCCATTCAAGCAGTGGAGATGGACTTGATCAGTGGGTCGAAAATCATATAAAGGGAAGGGAACAGAACACACAATTAGATGTCCCTTCACATCGACTAAAAGTAAACTGGTGTTCCGCAGGGCTCATTTCTTGGACCACTGCGAGTTCGAATCCATGTAAAGGATTTACCAGAACAAATGAAACATCTGAATATATCAGATGAGGCTGAAATCATAAGGAATATAAGGCCTGTTTAGGATTCTGACAAGCTACGGAGACCCGAACAGGTTAGATCATTGTCGTAACTGATGAATAATGAGATTCAGCGCAAACATATGAAGAGAGGAAGATATAGGCAGGAGGTATACGAGGCCAGGATATGACTATCAGCATGCAGGGGATCAAGTTACAACAATGATGCTGCAATAGGGTACTTTACTCCGTCACATGGATGTCACATGACGACTCAAAGAAGGAAGCCAATACTGGTGAATATCACAATGGCTCTCGACAACACAGTTGACAGTCGCATTTTTCAAAGTACGTCATACCAGTTTGTCCAGTTTGGTGTTCCCTCACGTACCGCAGATGGCCACACGGGCAAGCACCGACACTCATCCCTAAAGTGAGGGAGCTAAGCTCCCTAGAAGGAGTCACTATAGACAGAAGGACGAAAGGGAACATATGTCTACAGCTCATGAGCTGATCACAGAATCTGACGAGGCTAAATCTAGGGGGTAGTGATTAACACATCCTCACGGACTCTGACGATGCTTGGCATGGAGGAGCAGTTCTTTGAAAACTAGGAGGAACCGACACGTGAATTAAAAGTAGAGAAGACGTAGGAGAAATATGAGGAAATGTTTCAACTGTAGTAAAGGACAGGAGGAGATGACCGAGCTAAGTGGGACATACTATCTATCAGTCTGTTAATAAGGAAGTTCAAGGAATTCAACGATAGACGAGAGAGGTTAATAGATGGCGCCACTCCGTAGGTATAAGTAGGTAAACAAATAAACACACACACACACACACACACACACACACACACACACACACACACACACACTCACACACACTTGGCTTAGGCTGGTGCGTGTGTGTGTGTGTGTGTGTGTGTGTGTGTGTGTGTGTGTGTGTGTGTGTGTGTGTGTGTGTGTGTGTACATAGGAGCAAAGTCATGGTACATATATACAAGGTTAAGAGACAGAGCAACATGAGCAACATCCCTCTCTCCGTAACACACAAACATAGACACACACACACACACACACACACACACACACACACACACACACACTGGTTCCCCTGATGATAAAATCGGCGTAATGAATCGGATTGTAAAACATGAGCGAGACGAGTCCATTAACAGATTACACTTAACGAGCTGCGCCCCAGGCTGGCTGTTATCATGCGCGCGACAGTAATCTGGCTCGTTATGCACTGGAAGGTAAAGATCAAAAGAATTTATGATCGGCGTTGTGTGGCTGGGGAGAAGAAAATGGTGGTACGGAAAGGTAGTTAAAGCAGACAGGTAGGATTACACGCTCTCTCTCTCTCTCTCTCTCTCTCTCTCTCTCTGTCTGTCTGTCTGTCTCTCTCTCTCTCTCTCTCTCTCTCTCTCTCTCTCTCTCTCTCTCTCTCTCTCTCTCTCTCTCTCTCTCTCTCTCTCTCTCTCTCTCGTGCACAGGACGCAAGTTCTGAGGTCCGAGGGTCGCCCTTCAGTCATGACACACACCACATCCTCTGCTCCCATACTCCCACTCATGGCCGGGACAACACATCACATCCTTCCCTTCCACACACCAGCCCCACGATGGGGCAACACGTCACACGTGGTGGGAGCAACACGTCACACGTGGTGGGGGCAACACGTCACACGAAATGGGGCAACACGTCACACGTAGTGGGGCAGCAACCCGTCACACGTGGTGGGGGCAACACGTCACACGAAATGGGGCAACACGTCACACGTAGTGGGGCAGCAACCCGTCACACGTGGTGGGGGCAACACGTCACACGAAATGGGGCAACACGTCACACGTAGTGGGGCAGCAACCCGTCACACGTGGTGGGGGCAACACGTCACACGTAATAGGGGCAACCCGTCACACGTGGTGGGGCAACACGTCACACGTGGTGGGGCAACACGTCACATGTGGTGGGGCAACACGTCACACGTGGTGGGGGCAACACGTCACACGTGGTGGGGCAACACGTCACACGTAGTGGGGCAACACGTCACACGTAGTGGGGCAACACGTCACACGTGGTGGGGGCAACACGTCACACGTGGTGGGGCAACACGTCACACGTGGTGGGGCAACACGTCACATGTGGTGGGGCAACACGTCACACGTGGTGGGGCAACACGTCACACGTGGTGGGGCAACACGTCACACGTAGTGGGGCAGCAACCCGTCACACGTGGTGGGGGCAACACGTCACACGTAATGGGGGCAACCCGTCACACGTGGTGGGGCAACACGTCACACGTGGTGGGGCAACACGTCACACGTGGTGGGGCAACACGTCACACGTGGTGGGGGCAACACGTCACACGTGGTGTGGGGGCAACTTGAGCATGACAGTACAGCCCTTAATCACAATGGTACAGCCAACCCTTGAGCACTAAGGTACCACCCTTCAACTGGGGGTTGGCCGAGCCTTTGACATGACCTTCAAGGCGTCAGGTCAAGGGTCAGGCTATCATACTGGAGGGCCGTAAAGTCGTGCTCTCAGGGTCGTACCGTCGCCCTCAAGGTAATCAAAGGTAATCTCACAGACCTGGGTAACTGTGGGGCCGCCGGCTGCTCCCCCTCTCCCCCTCCTTCCCCTCCTCTCCCCCCCTTCTCTGGGGCTGATAACCCCCCCTTTCCCTTGCTCCCACCACCATTCCGTCTTCTCCCCCCTTCCCTCTTTCCCCTCACCGCGGGTTGGTGGACGGGCGGCGACCAGCTGGGTCTGACAACCATTATAAGACTCGAGTGAACGACGCGTCTAGGAGCTGTAATTACCTTTCTCTCAGGCTGGTTAAAGATAATTATATTTCGATTATATTTTTCCATTACATTACAGTTACTTTATACATGATGAAAATTACTTTTGGTTAAAAAAGATGAACGATTGCATTGAATGTACTTTGAGAACTTGAAAGTGCTAGTGGTCTCCTGGATAGAAATATTTCCAAGAAATTAAAAAAGAATTTCTTAGGTATATTGTAATTTGAAACCCTTCCCGCCTCACCTGGCACTAATCATCTCCCGGCCTCGTCAACTATCGCTACTCACTGCCCAAGATACGATGCTCATTCTTTCCAGAGACCATGAAAGGCCACATCTGGGGAGCACGCCTTTCAGCTCCGGGTCACCAAAAGCTGATCAAAGATGAAGAGAAACGTTCCACGCTTGTAAGAGCTCACTACACACAGCCCCACACACACACACACACACACACACACACACACACACATGGGCCAGACCTATGGGAGTAATGGCATTCCAAGAACACGCCCCTCGACCTGTGCCAATAATGGCACATGAAGGACAGGCCGTCATCGACCAGAATAGGAGCCACGGCAGTCGATTGCAGGATAAAAGTGATGATAACTTCTACACAAGAACTTCATTCCACGCTGTCGACTTCAAAGGTCTCCAAAATTCTTCCACATGAGAACTTCATTCCACACCGTCGACTCCATCGGTCTCCAAAAACTTCCACACGAGACCTTCATTTCACACCGTCGACTCCATCGGTCTCCAAAAACTTCCATACGGGAACTTCATTCCACACCGTCCACTCCGAAGGATCTCCAAAAACTTCCACACAAGAACTTCACTCCACACCATCGACTCCATCGGTCTCCAAAAACTTCCACACAAGAACTTCACTCCACACCATCGACTCCAAGTGTCTCCCAGAATGTTTACGGTCGAGGTGGTGTGTGAGGTTACATGGAGCATCAGGCCTACCGGCTCATAGGGTCATTAACGCTATCACGTTTCTCAAGTTACATCACCACCAGATGAATAAGACTTGGACACCTGACACTCCCCCAGGTGTTCTATACGTCATACTGACGGGAGGGAGGGCGCGTGAACCCTTAGGGGCCCACCTTGGGCCCCCCCTTCCCACCCCACTTGTGCCCACTCGTCACCCTCGTATGTCGATGTATTGAACCCACAGTATATCCTATACTTACCTCAACCTCCCCCCTAGAATATGCCCTTCACCCACACTCTCACTGAAATGCTTTGTCGATATGTATATCTAGACTATAAACATTTCGAAAATGGAAAAATGGACCCGTGATCCCATTGGTTATATGGCACCTTGCACGGCCAGGCTCTGGTGTCGTAAATAATAATACTGGAATGACTCCAGAACCAGTCACTTGACAACTTCTCTGCTATATACTCCATCATAACTATTAACCATTTTCCAGTTTTTTTATTTGCTTTATTTCAATTCATGATAATCATATGATGAACAGTTTGGGTTTATACAACGTATTTGGGGTCTCCCGTTAACCAGCCACTTGTAATACATCCCCGCTCACAGTTCTCCCTCCCCAGTTTTGATTCGCCACCACTGAGTAATTTCTGTATGAAAAGCTACTTCCAGTGGCGCGCATGATGCCTTCTCCTCCTCCTCTCCCTCCCCACTTTTGATTTGCCACCACTGAGTAATTTCTGTATGAAAAGCTACTTCCAGTGGCGCGCATGATGTCTTTTCCTCCTCCTCTTCCTCCCTCCCCATTTTATCCACACCAGGGGGCCTTTTAAAGGCAAGTGCTCCTCCTACCCACACGTCAGACTGGACGAGTGAGTGTCTACCAGTGTATGATCACCATTTGTACGTTACTGGGAGGGAGTTCCACACTTTGGGAGCCCCATCTCTCGCGTGTGTGTGATTAATATTTGTGTTTTATACCGGTGTTGCCCCGTCTCTTAACCTTGTATATATATGCACATAAACACCTGGGTTGGGTGTAGGCCTCTTGCCATGCCCAAGGTTCAAAGCCACGAAGGCCTGAACCCAGTAGGTCCCGTGTTTGGCTCATGGTCAGTAACGCTAACCACTACACGATGGAGGCACGTGTGTGTGTGTGTGTGTGTGTGTGTGTGTGTGTGTGTGTGTGTGTTTTAGTCAGTCATGAGGTTTGAACCTTCCTCCTGGTGTGGTATATGAGGATCACCCACAACACCAGTTGGCGATCCTGGCCACCCCACTCTCTCTCTCTCTCTCTCTCTCTCTCTCTCTCTCTCTCTCTCTCTCTCTCTCTCTCTCTCTCTCTCTCTCTCTCTCTCTACCCCCAGTGTTAGTTAGTACCATAAGGTAGGGAGGGTGTCCACTCTGCCGTACGTGACATCAGCGTGGACAATCTAAATCCTTATTACATAATCAAGTCCTTTACCATCATAACTTCCTCTCCCACCAACCAGCTTGCTCAGCCACTCTCCCGAAAACCTGCTTGGCCACACACACACACACACACACACACACACACACTCCATGTCTATATCTTTCTATCCTTTTTTCTTTCTTTCTTTCTTTTTTCTTACTTTCTTTCTCTTTCTTTCTTAGTTCCACACAAGCATTCTTGATCAACTGATGACCTCGTACGCCCGACGACATGGACGACGATCGACCAACCCAGTGGCTCAACACGGGGACAACACCACACCACCCCACTGTGGCACACAGCCAGGACGGACACCTCAACCCAGAACACACAGACACATGTCACGTCTCCATACCATCCCGATCGTCTACGTCCACTCTCAGCAGCAAGGTAAGGTGGGTCGTCGATGCATGATGGAAACAGACGATGATTAATGATGAAAACGGGACACGGGAGGAATTGTGTGTGGGAGGGAGGGAGAGAGGAGGAAACCTTAGAAGTTTGAGAGGAAGATATGGCAGGCTTAGGGCGTCGTGTGGGTTGAGAGAGAGAGAGAGAGAGAGAGAGAGAGAGAGAGAGAGAGAGAGAGAGAGAGAGAGAGAGAGAGAGAGAGAGAGAGAGAGAGAGAGAGAGAGAGAGAGAGAGAGAGAGAGAGAGAGAGAGAGAGAATGACAAAGGTCACACGTGGAGAAAGGTTGCAAGACCAGACGGCTCAGGAGAGAGAGAGAGAGGAAAAAAAAAAGAATATATAAGAAGCGACTTTCGCCTCAGATGACTTCAACCTGTTGAGAAGGTCGAGGGAAGGTCGAGCCAAATCACTTTCTTCAGGACGAGTTCACTGTCACTTACTGAGCAGTGTCGATGAGTTCACTGTCACTTACTGAGCAGTGTCGACGAGTTCACTGTCACTTACTGAGCAGTGTCGACGGATTCACTGTCACTTACTGAGCGGTGTTGACAAGTTCACTGTCACTTACTGAGCAATGTCGACGAGTTCACTGTCATTTACTGAACAGTGTCGACGAGTTCACTGTCACTTCACTTGCAGTGTTGACGAAAAGGTCAGCACTCAGGACAAACATTTCTCTATCTATCTATCTATCTATCTATCTATCTATCTATCTATCTATATATATATATTGGAAAGGATCTCAATTTTGCGCGTGCTCAAGCATATTCTTATGAGTCCACGGGGAAAATGAAGCACGATAAGTTTCCAAGTGCACTTTCGTGTAATAATCACATCATCAGGGGAGACACAAGAGAGAAATATAACAATCAGTTGATATACAACGAAGAGACGTAGCTAGGACGCCATTTGGTAAACATGCGAGTGTCCACATAATAAGTTTATGATACGCTTGTTGTCTGTCTTGGACGGCCTCCGCTGCACTCCAAGGAGCTGACCCAAGGCGCTGGTCCAACATAAGCGATGCCAAATCTCTCGTGGAGGTGATGCTCCCTGACGGTGCTGTGGTATACACTGAATCACCTCTACCTCGGGGAATCTGTTGAATCAACCAGGAGAAAACAGACTCTCCTTCTTAAACTTGGGTCTGGTGGAAACACCAAAGAATCCTTAAATTCTGAAAGTAGTGGACTTTCTGTAAAGGTTCCCTGCAGTGCACTCTAGCAGGTCGGAGACTCGGCTTATGACAGGTTCACAGTGCTTGATCAAAGGACTTCTCCCTAAAAGTAATCTTGTAAACCTGGGTATTGCAAGTGACTACAGAATCAGCCCCGCTGACCCGATAAGAACAATAAAAGTCTGGGAACGCCATCAAAGCCGTTGATGATGCGATTAGAGAGATTAAAAGGTCCTCAGAACGTCTTAGATCACTGCGCCGTATCCGATCCGCTGAACCATCGCCGGAAAAAAGACAAAACAAAAACGACGCCACTCGCGAACAGCTGTGGAGCATGCCTGGTCCCACCCTGGCAGATGACACGCTGATCATCTGGAGGAAGACTAAAGAACTCCTCAACTAAAACTCCCCAGAAGGGTATTGCTGGATAAATCCTGAAGGAACCTAGAATCGGTGCATCTGACGACAGGGAACTCATCATCTGCAGCTCCAGCATTATGGTGCACAGGAAGATGAGCGCAAGACCCACAAATTTCACTTAGCGAAGCAGAGGTCAGACTACACCCAGGTGGGTTACGCTACTGACGACTGTCTGCTTAAAGTCTAGTCAGAGATTTAACTTCGATCATGAAAAGGAAATCAGTTGAAGCAAGGTAGTTCTAGAGAGACGAGATTCTTTACTTAAATCCTTGTAATTTTCCAGTAGTTTAAAAACTTCATAGAGACTCTCTGAACACCTGTAATGAGGTGGTGAGGAAGGTGAATGCAAGGGCCTTGCGAGAGAGTGGCAGGTATGCAGTCTCTAGGGTGGGTATTGGGGGCGCCAGGGAAGTGAGTCAGTTGTTGTTTGTTGATGCCACGGTACTGATGGCAGATTCGAGTGAGAAAAGATGGCTGACCACTCGTCTTCTTCTTATATGCTAGACTCGATGAAATAACCGACCCAAACATTCTGTCACGTATGATTCACAGACCACAGACCTTTGCTTAAGGGTTTCAACCATCGCAAGGTCAGAGGTTATATAAGGATTAGATACTTAGGAATGTCTACTACTCCCGTTTGTCCACACTTCGAGGTTCAGCAAGCAGTGTAATGTCCCTTCTTATGATAACCGACGCGGAAAAATATCCCAGGATGGCAGGACTAATACATAAGTCTTCCTACATATAATATCTGGTGGATCATACCGAATCTTTCCGCTTACAAGTCTTCCTGTCAACCCGAGGTTTTTAGAATTAGATTTCTCTTAAATGTTTCTGTAGTTATTCTTTCCTTTTCAAATCACTTCTTGTATTTCATCAAAAAGCTGTTACCGACGTATTTCAAAGGTTAATCGTATGTTTCTGTGTGATATCTATGTGGGAAATTCCCAAGTGGAGAGTGCAAAATTCCTTCGCACTACACTGGTCTTGGGTTCATAGACTTGTGTATTGCTGGAGTACCAGAGGAGTGCGGGTGTGGTGACCTGGTCTCTTGTCATGCTCTCTGTGGGGCCGAACCTTCCTGTTGGCAAAACAGTGCCATTAGTTTTAACCACGTACTACCTGGCAAGCTACTGTGTCACATGATTGCTATGTGGTGGCCTTTAGCAACTCAAGGGTGGGTCGTTGTGACATCTGTTTCCTTCCTTACACATCGAAGCTTTGGAACTGTCCATCCCTCTCATGTCTTCCTCAAGAATTATGGCCAAAGGAACTATGTAAAGGCAGGCTCTCCATTTCCTCCGAAATTTTCTTAAAACATTTTCATCTTTTCTTTTTTTTTCCTCCCTCTCAATAACTCCCTGAAAATCTTAGTTAACGTCTCGTCACGATGTCGGACTTCCATCCGTGACTGGAACCACCAACATAAAAGAAATTAAAGGTAGAAGTTCACCTCCAATATGGAACCCAGTTCGATATAAACATTACCAGAGGGACAGAAAGACGTGGAAGAACAGTCAAACTCCCACCCACTCACCCACCCACACACACACACACCTACATCCTGGCTAACATATCGATAACATTCTCGTAACCACAATAACACCTCCAACAATGATCACAAGTCCTTGTAACTGACTAAAGATAACAAAGTTGACGTTACTTGCCTTTATTGAGATGTCTGGCCCAACTCTGCTCACCTGAAATGCAGAAGAAATGAAAAAACTTAGACTCAAAATTAAGAGATTATGAGCTGGTTAGAAAGTTTGTGGCCGAAGCGAAACCAAGTTATTAAATGTTTTAAGATTATTCAGAAATTGTGGCTTCAGGTCCCTAGTAACACCAGCTGGTATTACCAGGTCTCCAGTAACACCACCAAGTCATCAGTAACGCCACCTTGTAATACCAAGTCCCTCGTAACACCACCTGGTATTACCACGTTCCCAGTAATACCATCTGGTCTTAGTAGGTCCCTAGTAACATCATCTGGTAATACCATGGCCCCAAATGATACCACTAGGTGTTACTAGGTAACCCAGCGACATGGACCATCAAGTCTCCGAGGACACCACCTGGTAACACCAGGTCCCCAGTAACTCTAAAGTTGGCCTGGTAAATGGTTGATGAAGTTCAGACACAGTAAGAGTAAAAGCAATAAGAATGGGACAAAGTAAAAGAAAACTTCAGTACGTCTATCATCTGGTGGGCGATGTAGGAATCTACCTGTGAGAAGGATTTGGGGGATATGACATCGTACCCAACCTACCACCAGAGTCCCACTTGAGAAGGATGGCGAAGGAGACAAACTGTCTCCTAGCAAATGCTAATAGAGTAACCTACAGTCTATGCGTCAGTATAGAACTAAAAGACGTTCCTCAGGTTTGGTCACCACACCAAGGGCCACAGAAATAATTGAGAAGGTCCAGA